>NC_069499.1:1287483102-1287718102 GCF_027579735.1 Bombina bombina | reverse complement strand
TACAAGAATACAAAAGTGTAATGTGTGTAAAAATTGTCATTCAAACCTGACCGGTCAGGGATCTGTGTGAGTACACTAAGAATGATTGCATGTCGCAACATTAGAATAAATATAACAGAGGTTTTTGTTAGGGTACAGAAGGGCTAACAAAAACCTCTGTTATATTTGTTCTAATGTTGTGACATGCAATCATTCTTAGTGTACTCACACAGATCCCTGACCGGTCAGGTTTGAATGACAATTTGTAAACGCTAAATAATATTTACACACATTACACTTTTGTATTCTTGTATATATTAATTTTGGTGTTAAGTCACTATACATATTTTGTGTAGGTACCGCTTTTCTCCCCTTTGCGGCCTAAGCAAAACATAGATACATTATTATATGTGAGTTAATAAATTTCTTTATAAAAGAGTGCTGAATTCCCTGTCTTTTATCTTGAATTACAATTCAGGATTTTCTTTCTTATTGATCTCATTACATATATATATATATATATATATATATATATATATATATATATATATATATATATATATATATATATATATATATATATATATATATATATATATATATATATATTTATTTATAAAATATTTTACCAGGAAGGATACATTGAGATTTCTCTCGTTTTCAAGTATGTCCTGGGTCCACAAGACATTGCATTGATAACATAGGGTACAATAAAATACAAAAAACAATAATAATACACAATATATGAAAAAAAAAAAAAAAAAAATTAACATACATACATTAACATTAACACACTGTATATACTATATATATATATATATGAAAAAGATAGGGTGTTTTGGCTTGCGCTGTGCGTTGCAAATAGTTATTTTGCCCTTTAAAATTCCTCCTGGTGTATTTCAAAGGCAGCTTAGTCTGGAGATTCCACTATCATCAATGGAATGAATTGTAAAGGGTGAGAGTTGAGGGTCCCAGACTGTAGTGCTCATAGAGTGGAGGAAACAAACAAGAAACAATTTATGGTGCAGTATGTATATACTAGTAACCAATATAGTAAAAAAGTAAGGATAGTGCTCACCTTTTTAAACCTCAAACATGGGAGGTATGTGAGAAGCGTTGGGGGGAGTAAATCTCAGTCTTTATTACAGATGTTTGTCTCTTGATGCCTTATTGGAGTATGGTATTCGGTAGAAAATGGTGCTTCTTTCTTTTTTGTGTGCCTTTAGGATATCCTTCTCCTCTTGTGGAGTATGGTATCTTTAACATTCGGTGTAGAAATTGCTTCTCCTCTCAGAAGTATGGTAATTTCCTTTTGTAAAAATGAAAATCTCAGATGCGAGTATTAGGTTAAAAAATATATTCCTTTTATTTAAACACAAACTGATGTCTGTGCTTGTAGATACAAATTATCAAAGTAGAATGAGAACAACTTTCAAACAAAGAAAGGTAGGTACAAATGAATGTCACTTAGAACAAACTATAAAAGTCACAATGATGTCAGTAATATTGGCTTTTGAGTTCCGTTTGCACAAGATGGATGAATAAACTCAAAATGTTGATGGTGGAAAATACCTGCAGATGTTATACAAACAAATGTGTGGTTTTAGTCCTTGTTAGGTATCCCACTTTGAAGGATGGCACCGGATTCACAGCCTGTGTCTGACAGGCTTGCAGAGAAGCGCTTTGGAACGATTCGGTCTCGCCGGACCGGAAGTGACGTCACAAATGGGCGTTAGCCAGTAACCCAGCACTACATCCTTTAGGGTATACTCACTACCCAGGTGCTGTCCTCAATATTAAACATAGGTGAGCCAAAAGTTTTAAAGGGCACTCACAGGTCTTTAAATAGTAATCCAAATAATATTTGTTATTGATCATATATCAAATTAATAATGTAGTAGTCAACGTTTCTGTTCCTGTTTGGGCCTTCTTCAAGACAAATATATTATTCGGCCTGACAAGGCTTTCCTTCTGGGAGTACGGCTGTGATGCCGGATGAAATTGTTGTAGCGGCTATGGCCGAATAAGATATTTGTCTTGAAGAAGGCCCAAACAGGGGCCAAAACGTCGACTACTACATTATTAATTTGATATATCAATAAAAAGTAAATCAATAAAAAATATTATTTGGATTACTATTTAAAGATCTGTGAGTGCCCTTAAAAATGTTTAGCTCACATACACACACACACACACACACACACACACACACACACACATATATATATATATATATATATATATATATATATATAGAGAGAGAGAGAGAGAGAGAGAGAGAGAGAGAGAGACTATATAATGAATATACTGTGTATATATACTGTATATATATACTGTGTATATATATACATATACACTGTGTGTGTGTGTGTATATATATATATATATATATATATATATATATATATATATATATACACACACACACACAGTATCCCACAAAAGTGAGTACACCGCTCACATTTTTGTAAATATTTTATTATATCTTTTCATGTGAGTACACTGAGGAAATGACATTTTGCTACAATGTAAAGTAGTGAGTGTACAGCCTGTATAAGAGTGTAAATTTGCTGTCCCCTCAAAATAACTCAACACTCAGCCAATAATGTCTAAACAGTTGGCAACAAAAGTGAGTACACCCTTAACTGGAAATGTCCAAATTGGGCCCAATTAGCCATTTTCCCTCCCCGGTGTCATGTGACTCGTTAGTGTTACAAGGTCTCAGGTGTGAATGGGGAGCAGGTGAGTTAAATTTGGTGTTATCGCTCTCACACTCTCTCATACTGGTCACTGGAAGTTTAACATGGCACCTCATGGCAAAGAACTCTCTGAGGATCTGAAAAAAAGAATTGTTGCTCTACATAAAGATGGCCTAGGCTGTAAGAAGATTGCCAAGACCCTGAAACAGAGCTGCAGCACGGTGGGCAAGTCAGACCATACAGTGGTTTCACAGGACAGGTTCCACTCAGAACAAGCCTCGCCATGGTCGACCAAAGAAGTTGAGTGCAAGTGCTCAGTGTCATATCCAGAGGTTTTCCAAAAGATACAGATTGGAAGTGGTGCCAATTAAGGCTATCTGATTATCTGAATATGGGTATTTAAAATAAAGCAAATTACTACAATTGCAAGTTTAAAGCAAAGTCCACAATGATTTATTAATCAGTAAAAACAAATAATAATAAATAATAATTCTCAAATTCAATCGATTTAGAGGGTTCAATTCATTTGGAAGATTCAATTCCTATCTAAAACAATGCATTCATTATATAAAAAATTCATTCAATCTTTATCTAAAAACACCGGTGTTCACTTCTAAAACCTAACTCATATCCAGAGGTTGTCTTTAAGAAATAGACTTATGAGTGCTGCCAGCATTGCTGCAGAGGTTGAAGGGTGGGGGGTCAGCCTGTCAGTGCTCAGTCCATACGCCGCACACTGCATCAAATTGGTCTGCATGGCTGTCATCCCAGAAGGAAGCCTCTTCTAAAGATGATGCACAAGAAAGCCCGCAAACAGTTTGCTGAAGACAAGCAGACTAAGGACATGGATTACTGCAACCATGTCCTGTGGTACGATGAGACCAAGATAAACTTATTTGGTTCAGATGGTGTCAAGCGTGTGTGGTGGCAACCAGGTGAGGAGTACAAAGACAAGTGTGTCTTGCCTACAGTCAAGCATGGTGGTGGGAGTGTCATGGTCTGGGCCTGCATGAGTGCTGCCGGCACTGGGGAGATACAGTTCACTGAGGGAACCATGAATGCCAACATGTACTGTGACATACTAAAGCAGAGCATGATCCCCTCCCTTTGGAGACTGGGCTGCAGGGCAGTATTCCAACATGATAATGAACCCAAACACACCTCCAAGACAACCACTGCCTTACTAAAGAATCTGAGGGTAAAGGTGATGGACTGGCCAAGCATGTCTCCAGACCTAAACCCTATTGAGCATCTGTGATGTCATCATGGAGGAGTGGACGAGGACTCCAGTGGAAAGCTGTGAAGCTCTGGTGAACTCCATGCCCAAGAGGGTTAAGGCAGTGATGGAAAATAATGGTGGCCACACAAAATATTGACACTTGGGCCCAATTTGGACATTTCCACTTAGGAGTGTACTCACTTTTGTTGCTAATAGTTTAGACATTTATGGCTGTGTGTTGAGGTTTTTTTTTAATTAGAATCATTATATTATTTTTACATCAGCCACTTGCCAAGCTGAGGTATATTTCCACATTCATAGCCGAAAATATTTATGGAAAAAATGATCTCTTTATATGGCAATTAAAAACATGGTGGGGGAAGGGCATGGGAGGGGGGAGGGGCAATAGGGTGGAGGAAGGGCCAAGAGGGTAGGTAGGTGGAGTAAAAAGGGGGTGGGGGACCCTGCCACACTTTTGCCAGGGTGCCCTGGTTGGTCTCATTTAGCCCCTGGCATGCACATATCTAAAGCACTAGATGGTAGCACTCATTCCTGTCATGGAACCTTTTTTAAACTGTATGCTTTGTCAGAATCACAAAAAGAACATTTTTGGGTTTCATTTCCCTTTAATTCTCTTGGTATCCTTCGTTGAAAGAACAGCAATGCACTACTGGGAGGTAACTGAACACATTAGGTGAGCTAATGACAAGAGGTGTATAATGTGCTGCCACCAATCAGCAGCTAGCTCCCAGTAGTGCATTGCTGCTCCTGAGCCAACCTAGGTATGTTTTTTTTAACAAAGGATACTAAGAGAACGAAGTAAATTAGATAATAGATGTCAATTATAAAGTTGTTTAAAATTGTATGCTGCATCTTAAGCATGAAAGATTAAATTTGACTTTACTGTCCCATTTATGATTTGCATAAGATATAATAGAACATTTTCTCAAGGATTGTGCCAATTTCATGTTACTCATTATCTAAGAAAGGATATGCTTTATTTTATTTTAACCAACTACCTTTAAATGAAGGAAGTTTTTATGACACTGGCACTGCCAGTTTTACCAGAAAATCTGCCTATGGTGCTACTTTGCTATCTTATCCAGCTCGTGACCTGTGATAGCACTGGTTTTACTGATAGCGCCCATATACACTCTCAAACGGATGACTAAGCAACCAGCTGCTTAATTGTTCTTGACCTTGCAAGAGATATAAATATAGCTTTGTGACATTTGTACTTTATATCCATGTGTTCAAATAAAACAAGTCACTTGGAATAAAATGACTATGTCTAGCTTTTATTTGTTCTAACTCAAAGACAATTAAAATGGCCATTCTAGCAATGAATTTTGTGCCCCTTTTGCTTATTACTAAATTAAAGGGGTAGAGAGCTCTTAAAAAGGGACATGAAACTCAAATTTTTCTTTCATGATTTAGATAGAGCAACATTTTTCTTTAGTAATTCAGATAGAGCATATCATTTTAAACAACTTACTTCTATTATAAACTTTGCATAATTTTCTTGGTATCCTTTATTGAAGTAGCAGCAATGCACTACTGGGAGCCCCCTGATCACATGGGTAATGATAAAAGGTATATATGTACAGCCACCAATCAGCAACTAGCTCTCAGGTCCTGAGCATACCTAGCTATGGTTTTCAACAAAGGATACCAAAGCATAAAATTGTAAGCTCTTTCAGAGTCATGAAAAAAAAATGTTTTGGTTTCATGTCCCTATAATTATAATGTAATAGTTTAAAAGAGCATATTTCTATGTTCATATGTGTTTTTAATTACTTTACAATATGTGATTTAAATGTATTTTATAAAGTAATGTTCAACTATATATATTTTCTGCGAACATACATTTATAAGCATTATACATGAAATACTGCTGAAAAATTATCCATTGCGCCTGGAATGGCTGGGAACGCATATTACAAGTCGCAGCGGTATAGTTATACCGCAAGCATTTTAGCCTGTAATGCAACATCCATTCCGCACTCTAAAAAATTATGTTTGAGTGTGGGATTTCCATAGCGCCGTATTACAGGTTGTGCGGTCCTGCTAAAATGCTTGCGTTACAGCCTATACCGACACGATCCATACTGCAATCTAAGTGCAGTAGTTATGGATTTTGTGTAACAAAAATGTTTCCCAAAACTCATAACTAAACTATTACAAAAGTACACTAACACCAATAAACTACCTATTAACCCCTAAACCGCCACCCTCCCGCATCGCAAACACTATATTAAACCTATCAACCCCTAATCTGCCTCTTACCCACATCACAACTATTAAATAAAGTTATTAACCCCTAATCTGCAGCCCACCCACATTGCGACTATTAAATAAAGTTATTAACCCCTAATTTGCCGCCCACCCACATCACCAACACTATTTAAATATTTTAACCACTAAACCACCGCTCCCAGACATCGCCGACACTAAATAAACATATTAACCCCTAAACTGCCAGCCCCCCACATCATAACTACTAAACTAAACCTATTAACCCATAAACTGCCTGGCCCCCACATCACAAAACACTAAATTAAACTATTAACCCCTAAACCTAACACCCCCTAACTTTAAATTAAAATTACAATGTAACTATCTTAAAATAAATAAAAACTTACCTGTGAAATAAAAATAAAAAAAGTTTAATCTATAAATTAACCTAACATTACTATTCTAATAAAATAAAAAAAACTACCAATTCAAAAATCTGAATGACAAATTTAATAAAAAAACTAATACTAGTTTAAAAAATCTAAAATTACAAAAAATAAAAAGCACTAAGATTACAAAAAAGAGACTTCCGGTGGGTGGTGCCCCAAGATGGCTGCATTTCTTTGAAGCTCCGAGATACCTCGAGAAAGAAAACCCTTTTACAGCCTGAACCCATTGCCATCTGCGCATCTCTTGACAGCAACGTGTCCGAGAATCAATGCAGATAGAGAAACTATCCCCTTCTCTCCCACGGAAGTCCTATTAAAAGTAAAAAGCCGTTTGGCATTGTGGCGCGTCCTTAACCGCCACACTGTATATAGTAACCCTCATAGACTTGTACTTACTGGTCTCCTTCCCGCTGGCTTTAGAACGATGGAGGCAGGAAAATATATTACTGCACAGTTACTTGAAACTTTCTTTCCTATATTTGACCGCTTATCCTCGAGCTTTAAAACTCTGCATGAAGCGATTCAATCAACTGAGGGGACCTATCATACGGAACCTGACCCTGTGAATAAGCACATCTGCTCCTCAGTACGAGATCCGCAACACTCAATCACTACGAATCTACAGGAGTCCACAGCATCTGATGATCCAGCAACCCTTTTCACAAACTCGACCGAGGGACCTCTGTTTTACCACATGGAACAGGCTCTGCTCTCTCTCCACTCACCTGCTACGACTGCTACAAGACCGGAGAGGTTCAATTGGGCCTGTATATTGGACACCCCATTAGAGGACCCAGCTCTGGGTGCGGAGAGGCAGGGCATAGAGTCGCTACTGGTGTATGAGCCGCTGTAGGATTCTCTCTTTGCGCATGTTGTGAACTTGGCCCCCGGATTTGATGGCTGTCTTCCTGATGCTCCGAAACACCTGGGTTTAGGTTCGCAGAGGCCTCTTCCCGAATATTATAGCAGTACGCTTGTTGGCTGGTGGCTAATCTTTTTGATTGCGGGTGTTGGCTGAACTGTATCTAGGTACCTATGACACAAGGGGACGGCCGCTTCATCGCCTCAAAAGATCCTTAAGAAATTGCTCTGACTGTTGTATATGCACTGTCATTGGGGTCAGCCCCTAGTTAATCCATATATATATATATATATATATATATATATATATATATATATATATATATATATATATATATATATATATATAATACTGTATGTATACATACCCTTGAGGCTCAGCTAATTTCTACCCGATGGGATGCATATCAATATCAGTCTTAGCACTGGCTGTCATCGTATGAATGTCTCCTTAACCTGCAGATATTATAATACAGTCAGCTCTCCCATAGTACACTGGGACTCTGAAGTACATCGCAATGCTGAACCCACTTTATACTATTGCTCATACAGTCCTGCATAATGTTTACTTCAGGCAGATGGATGTAACATTGTGATATCAGTTTTTTTGTTTTAGGTTTATAAGTATATAGGTTTATAAGTTGTTTATCTAATTTTTTTTTGTTTATACTTGTACTTTCTCCCCCTCAGCCCCCTCCTTGAGTGGATGTGCTTTGTATGCTGTTTTCTTTTTCTTTTATGCCACTTGCTCCGCTTCACACTCATCTGAATATTACCTTGGGTGAATATTTATTTATCAATGCCTGATAATACCTCCTAATGAACATAAATCTCCTAAAACTGGAGCAGCCTCTTATCAATGACGCCAAATCTCGCCTTATGAAATTTTTGAATTTACCTGTAAAAAAAATACAAAGTCCCCCCCAACAGTAAAACCCATGGTGGTAAAACCCACCACCCCACCTAACTCTAAAAAAAAAAACTAAGCTACCCATTGCCCCTAAAGGGGCATTTGTATGGGCATTTCCCTTAAAAGGGCATTCAGCTCTTTTAAATTTTGCCCTAATCCGAAAAAAAAAGCCACCCCAAAAAAAAACAAAAAAAAAACCTAACACTAAACCCAGAATATCTACTCACGGTTCCTGAAGTCCGGACATTCATCTCCATCCAGGCGGCGACATCTTCATCCATCGCAGGGGCGTCTACTATATTCTTCCCGGTGGTGCGGAGCTATTCTGGACTGGCGATGAAATCCTGCACGGAGCGTCCTCTTCATCCGGTCACCACCATACACTGAAGTTGAATGCAAGGTACCCGTTTCAAAATGGTGTACCTTGCATTCCTATTGGCTGATTTGATTCTTCAAATTCAAATCAGCCAATAGGATGAGAGCCTCTTAAATCCTATTGGCTGTTCAAAACAGCCAATCGGATGAGAGCTACTGAAATCCTATTGGCTGATTTGAACAGCCAATAAGATTTGGGGAGCGGTGGATTAAGGGTTAATAATTTTATTTAGTGGTGGCGATGTCGGGGAGAGGAGGATAAGGTGTTAATAGCTTTTATTCGTGTTGGCAATGTCGGGGAGCGGCGGATTAGGGGTTAATAGCTTTTATTTAGAGTCAGCAATGTCAGGGAATGGCGGATTAGGGGTTAATAACTTTATTTAGTGGTGGCGATGTTGGGGAGTGGCGTATTAGGGGTTAATAACTTTATTTAGTGGCGGGATGTCGGGGAGTGGAGGATTATAGGTTAATAGCTTTTATTAGTGGCGGGGATGTCGGGGAGCGGAAGATTAGGGGTGTTTAGACTAGGGGTTTATGTTAGGGTGTTTAATGTAATGTTTAAATGTAACTTTCTTTCCCAATAGATTCCTCAATCCTATTTAATAATCTTTTTAAGCAAACAGAAGCCTTGAACCAAAAAAAAATTATTTGTGGCCAATGGCGAAAGAGGTGTAATAAATAGGCATCATGTAATTTACATTCCAATGAGAAATTATATTACTGTTAGTAAATGTATTAATCATAGTGGATAATACGTAAGAGATATGTAATAAACGTAAATGAGATTCCTTCTATGCCGCAGAGGCAGTAGCTTTTTCTACTCTTTTAAGACTTTGTATTAAATCATTAATAGTAATCTGTATGTCTAACATTATACTCAATTTTTGTGCCAAAATTGGCTAAGTTTTATATGCAGCTGGGTCTCGTAGACCCTTTTTACCATGTAGTAATAGCATGAGAACCATTGTTGTACAAATTAATGATAGGATCTAATCTTACCAAATTCCAATTCCAACCATACCAATTAACTAATTTATAAACAGTAGCTTCGGACTTGTAAATATGCAAATAATTAATTAATATTACATTCTGCCTAATTTCTTCAAAGGATTTGATAACTTGCCCATCTTTATTTATTAACTGAGTAGTACAATTTTTACCTAGGTTTTTCCAATAAGTAAAAACTTTAGAGCTTACTCCTTCCACAAAATCTGGATTCCCGTAATTGGTATCCACAGGGATATTGTATAATCTAATGATAATTATTTTGCCACACCAGTATAGGATCACTTTTTATTTTAATATCTTTAATCATGCTATATATTTTAGCCTAGGGTATATGTATATATGCCAAAAGTGTATATGGAGCCATGAGTGCTTCATCTATTTCTAGATTTGTACAGTGGTTACTTGATGTTATATAATTTATAACTATTTTCGTGAGGCATACTAAATTATAATTTTCTAAATTTAGGAAAAGCAAGAACACTCATATTTATTTAAATGTAATTTACTCAAAGCAATTCTCGGCATCAAATTTCCCTATAAGAAAGGTTTAATTACCTTATTTAGCAATAACACAGTTCCAGGATAATCACTGTTAGGTGCGCTCCTCCTGAGCGTTCGTTGAGAAAGGATAACCCGGCACACAGGAGAGTGGGCGGGGGACACACCCCCTAAACGAATCCAATTATTTAGCAATAATATATCTGCATTAACTACAAAGGGGCCGATTTATCACGAATGGGGCTGTATACCCCTGTTTCCGTGCGAGCCATTAGGCTCGCCGGAAACAAGAATTAAGAAGCAGCGGTCTTAAGACCGCTGCTCCTTAACTCGTCCGTTACCTCTGAGGCTGCGGACATTAATCCGCCTGATCGAATACGATCGGGTTGATTGACACTCCCTGCTAGCGGCCGATTGGCTGCAAATCTGCAGGGGGCAGCATTGCACAAGCAGTTTACCAGAACTGCTTGTGAAATTTTAAATGTCAACAGCGAATCATGTCCTCCCGGGGTATGATAAATCTACCCCATAATCTGTTGAAGGATGATCATTTTAATTAAAATGATCTTCCCTGATAAAATTATGGAGAATCATGCCCATCTTTGTAACCTATTTTGTATATTGTTGACTATCTCTCTGTAATTTAGTCTCATTTGAAATCAAAATACATTTTAGGTAAAGTCTCAATACATGATCATTTGTTGTTTTAGATAAAGGTCATACAAGTCACAATGAATGATTGCTCAATATTAAAAATCTGCTTGGTTGATTTAAAAGTACCTTACATAACCACAAAAACCTTTACTTTTAAATATGCAATGTAGACGTTTGCAATGAGAGCCTGATTGTTAACATATTTCACCAGAGTCTATAATGAACAAAGCCTTTAATGTCCTATATGATATCATTATAAAATGGAAATCTGCTAATAGGGATTGCTATGTGTACATAGGACAGGTAATAGGGGATGCTACTACTATACCAACCTCTATAATTTCTAGTCCCACTTAAATAAATAAAAAAATAAGTTAATGCTAAAGTTTAAAATTTCCCTCAAATTAAAAAAAGGAGTACAATTCCTTGTCTTATTTTTTTCGTAACAGAAAACTTAACACTGACTGCTAAACTGCTAAGGGTTAGATTACTAGTGGAGCTCCGCGAAACATACTCGTATTACGAGTTGAAAGTAAAAGGTTTGTGCTCTCAAATTCGCAAAGTCTAGGTAACAAATAGAATTTGAAAAGTCGCAAACGCAAAATTGCATTCCCCCATAGACTTCAATAAAGCCCGAAAAAGTTGAAAAAACATAATTTATGCTTACCTGATAAATTCCTTTCTTTCTTGGTGGTAAGAGTCCACAAAATCCTTACTTGTAAGAATTCACTTCCTGGCCACCAGGAGGAGGCAAAGACACCCCACAACAAAGTTTAAGTATCTCTCCTACTTCCCTCTCTCTCCCAGTAGTACGCATGTGAAACATGGTAGAGGGTCTGTCCTGGTTTGGGGCTACATTTCTGCCAGTGGTGTTGGCAATATTGTCCGAATAAATGGGATCATGAATGCTGAAAAGTACAGACAGGTTTTAATTCATATTAGAAAGGATAAAGTATGAAGCAATGTTAGCATTTTCTTTCAGGTACTCGCTGCCAGCCCCGGTTCTCCCAAACCGTGTATAGAAGCAGAAAGTGTTGGAAGTGGCGGCGCTGTGTCACCTCCAGATAACCATTTGTTCCAGAAATTGTTTAAACTTTATGCTCTTGATAAAGGCTTATTTTAGCCGAAACACGTTGAGCTGTATTTGAAATAAAACCTGAAGCTGCACCTGAAGACACCTTTGTGATGATTGTAATAAAAGGCTTATTTTAACTGCAGTCTCATGAGTATAACCAGTTTGTGCACCTACCACATTGTCTGAAATCTACTACAGTGCTACACTATTGTGAGCTCTTTTATTTTGGAGGTGAAAACAACAAGGTTGACTAAGAGGACGTGGGCAGCTTGGTTCCCTGGAGGTTTTAATTCATTATGCCATTCCTTCTGGAAAGCGCCTTATTGGGAATGGCGTTATTTTTCAGCATGATAATGATCCCAAGCACACTGCTTATGTAGTGAAAACATTTTGCGAGAGAAAAACAGCTGATAACACACTGACAGTCATGGATTGGCCTCCACAGAGTCCAGACCTGAATATAATAGAGGCAGTATAGGATTACCTGGACAGAGAAATAAATAAAAGACAACTTAAATCTAAAGAATATATCTGGGAAGTGTTGAAAGAAACCTGGTATAATATACCAGAAGATTACTTCAGAAAATGTCAGGACAGTCTCCCCAAAAGAGTTCAAGATGTGCTTAGTGCCAAGGGAGGTCAAACTAAATACTGACTTTTGCCTGAAGAAGCCATTTTGTTATGAAAAGTTTGTATTTTTTATATTTTGTGTACATATTTACTGTATTTTCTGTTTGTATCTTAATAAAGAGATTGAAAAATAAATATGGATGGTCATTAAAACTTTGCTAAAACAACAAATCTAATGGGGGCCTAAGACTCTTGCACGGTACTGTATATACGAGGATCTATTTAAAAATACATAGAACATATTCCCCTATGTGAAGAACATTGGACTGTGAAATATTTACAGTAAATACACAGTATAACACTTTATTAAATATGAATATTGCATAAATACTGAGAGCTCTTATAACTTTTTATTGCAATTTTTTTTAAATATTTTTTATCAGATAGTGTTATTATGAGTGTAACTGTACTTTTATATGAAATTTAACTTGTGCGCAAATGGCCTCCAAAACCCGACATCGATTGCATGCAAAGAATATTGTTCCACTCGTAATCTATGCTAAGTAAGGTGGTTTTAGTTTTACAATATATTTTAAAATCCCTTATATATTAAAAATATAAATAGATAAATAGATGATATGCTAGGATAGGATGGATGTGTGTTTTATTATGATTATTATGTACACTGAATAGAAAACCAGTTAAGAAAAAGATATGATTAAGCAAGAAATAAAAAAAGAAAGGTTTCAAAAGTGTTTCTAACTTGAAATCAGAGAGACAGATAGTGAAAGACACACAAAATGGAGTGGGATACAGTTGTTTTTATCTCACTCCCCCAAAGTGAGGGTAAAGAAAGAAGGAAGCAAGAGGTAAGGTAGATTGCAGATTGGGGAAAAAGGAGAATCAAGAGAGAAAAGAATTGTGAAAGATATAGGGCAAGATTTATCATTCTACTGGCGGACAGGAGCTTACATCCTCTCCCCTTTAACTCGTGGCCACACGCAGCCAATCACGCGTGGGCAGGGGGTGTCAATCTTTCCGGTCAGAAAAGTCAGGTGAGATTGATATCAGCCACATAAGAAGAACAGAACGTACAGCGCCTACAGTCACAAATACTCACAGGCTCCCAAAAAGATTCCCTAAAAAAGTGTAAGTATTATAGATAGAAAGGAAGCGCCACACATAGGCTTAAGTGAGAAGGATAACACAGTACAGGTAGCACTCAGTTTACGCCGGGGTTAGGTTCCAGAAGGAACGGTTGTAAATCGAAACTATTGTAAATTGAAACCCAGTTTATAATGTAAGTCAATGAGAAGTGAGGGAGTTGGGTTCTAGGCCCTTCTCAAAATTTTCATAAGTAACACCTAAAAACATAATTTATGCTTACCTGATAAATTTATTTCTCTTGTAGTGTATCCAGTCCACGGATCATCCATTACTTATGGGATATTAACTCCTCCCCAACAGGAAGTGCAAGAGGATTCACCCAGCAGAGCTGCTATATAGCTCCTCCCCTAACTGCCATTACCAGTCATTCGACCGAAAACATGCAGAGAAAGGAAAACCATAGGGTACAGTGGTGACTGTAGTTTAATGGAAAAATTACCTGCCTTAAAGTGACAGGGCGGGCCGTGGACTGGATACACTACAAGAGAAATAAATTTATCAGGTAAGCATAAATTATGTTTTCTCTTGTTAAGTGTATCCAGTCCACGGATCATCCATTACTTATGGGATACCAATACCAAAGCTAAAGTACACGGATGACGGGAGGGACAGGCAGGCTCTTTATACGGAAGGAACCACTGCCTGAAGAACCTTTCTCCCAAAAACAGCCTCCGAAGAAGCAAAAGTGTCAAATTTGTAAAATTTGGAAAAAGTATGAAGAGAAGACCAAGTTGCAGCCTTGCAAATCTGTTCAACAGAAGCCTCATTCTTAAAAGCCCAAGTGGAAGCCACAACTCTAGTAGAATGTGCTGTAATTCTTTCAGGAGGCTGCTGTCCAGCAGTCTCATAGGCTAACCGTATTATGCTACGAAGCCAAAAGGAGAGAGAGGTAGCCGAAGCTTTTTGACCTCTCCTCTGACCAGAATAAACGACAAACAGGGAAGACGTTTGTCGAAAATCCTTAGTTGCCTGTAGATAAAATTTCAGGGCACGGACTACATCTAGATTGTGTAGCAGACGTTCCTTTTTCGAAGAAGGATTAGGACACAAAGATGGAACCACAATCTCTTGATTGATATTCCTGTTAGTGACCACCTTAGGTAGGAACCCAGGTTTAGTACGCAGAACTACCTTGTCTGAATGAAAAATCAGATAAGGAGAATCACAATGTAAGGCAGATAACTCAGAGACTCTTCGAGCCGAGGAAATCGCCATTAAAAACAGAACTTTCCAAGATAAAAACTTGATATCAATGGAATGAAGGGGTTCAAACGGAACCCCCTGTAAAACATTAAGAACTAAGTTCAAACTGACAGGTGGCAAGAGTGAGACTCTGCCCAGCGAATTATCTTTGATACTTCCATCATTGCTAGGGAGCTTCTTGTCCCTCCCTGATGGTTGATGTAAGCTACAGTCGTGATGTTGTCCGACTGAAACCTGATGAACCCCCGAGTTGTTAACTGGGGCCAAGCCAGAAGGGCATTGAGAACTGCTCTCAATTCCAGAATGTTTATTGGTAGGAGACTCTCCTCCTGATTCCATTGTCCCTGAGCCTTCAGAGAATTCCAGACAGCGCCCCAACCTAGTAGGCTGGCGTCTGTTGTTACAATTGTCCAGTCCGGCCTGCTGAATGGCATCCCCCTGGACAGATGTGGCCGAGAAAGCCACCATAGAAGAGAATTTCTGGTCTCTTGATCCAGATTCAGAGTAGGGGACAAGTCTGAGTAATCCCCATTCCACTGACTTAGCATGCACAATTGCAGCGGTCTGAGATGTAGACGTGCAAAGGGTACTATGTCCATTGCTGCTACCATTAAGCCGATCACCTCCATGCATTGAGCTACTGACGGGTGTTGAATGGAATGAAGGACACGGCATGCATTTTGAAGCTTTGTTAACCTGTCTTCTGTCAGGTAAATCTTCATTTCTACAGAATCTATAAGAGTCCCCAAGAAGGGAACTCTTGTGAGTGGAAAGAGAGAACTCTTCTTTTCGTTCACCTTCCATCCATGCGACCTTAGAAATGCCAGTACTAACTCTGTATGAGACTTGGCAGTTTGAAAGCTTGAAGCTTGTATCAGAATGTCGTCTAGGTACGGAGCTACCGCAATTCCTCGCGGTCTTAGTACCGCCAGCAGAGCACACAGAACCTTTGTGAAGATTCTCGGAGCCGTAGCCAATCCGAATGGAAGAGCTACAAACTGGTAATGCCTGTCTAGAAAGGCAAACCTTAGATACCGGTAATGATCTTTGTGAATCGGTATGTGAAGGTAAGCATCCTTTAAATCCACTGTGGTCATGTACTGACCCTTTTGGATCATGGGTAAAATTGTCCGAATAGTTTCCATTTTGAACGATGGAACTCTTAGGAATTTGTTTAGGATCTTTAAATCCAAGATTGGCCTGAAAGTTCCCTCTTTTTTGGGAACCACAAACAGATTTGAGTAAAACCCTTGTCCTTGTTCCGACCGCGGAACCGGATGGATCACTCCCATTAATAAAAGATCTTGTACGCAGCGTAGAAACGCCTCTTTCTTTATTTGGTTTGTTGACAACCTTGACAGATGAAATCTCCCTCTTGGGGGAGAGAATTTGAAGTCTAGAAGGTATCCCTGAGATATGATCTCTAACGCCCAGGGATCCTGGACATCTCTTGCCCAAGCCTGGGCGAAGAGAGAAAGTCTGCCCCCCACTAGATCCGTTCCCGGATCGGGGGCCCTCGATTCATGCTGTCTTAGGGGCAGCAGCAGGTTTCCTGGCCTGCTTGCCCTTGTTCCAGGACTGGTTAGGTCTCCAGCCTTGTCTGTAGCGAGCAACAGCTCCTTCCTGTTTTGGTGCAGAGGAAGTTGATGCTGCTCCTGCTTTGAAATTACGAAAGGAACGAAAATTAGACTGTCTAGCCTTAGGTTTGGCTCTGTCTTGAGGCAGGGCATGGCCTTTACCTCCTGTAATGTCAGCGATAATTTCTTTCAACCCGGGCCCGAATAAGGTCTGCCCTTTGAAAGGTATATTAAGCAATTTAGATTTAGAAGTAACGTCAGCTGACCAGGATTTTAGCCACAGTGCTCTGCGTGCCTGAATGGCGAATCCGGAATTCTTAGCCGTAAGTTTAGTTAAATGTACTACGGCATCTGAAATAAATGAGTTAGCTAACTTAAGGGCTTTAAGCTTGTGTGTAATCTCATCTAATGGAGCTGATTCAAGTGTCTCTTCCAGAGACTCAAACCAAAATGCTGCTGCAGCCGTGACAGGCGCAATGCATGCAAGAGGTTGCAATATAAAACCTTGTTGAACAAACATTTTCTTAAGGTAACCCTCTAACTTTTTATCCATTGGATCTGAAAAGGCACAGCTATCCTCCACCGGGATAGTGGTACGCTTAGCTAAAGTAGAAACTGCTCCCTCCACCTTAGGGACCGTTTGCCATAAGTCCCGTGTGGTGGCGTCTATTGGAAACATCTTTCTAAATATCGGAGGGGGTGAGAACGGCACACCGGGTCTATCCCACTCCTTAGTAACAATTTCAGTAAGTCTCTTAGGTATAGGAAAAACGTCAGTACTCGCCGGTACCCGCAAAATATTTATCCAACCTACACATTTTCTCTGGTATTGCAACTGTGTTACAATCATTCAGAGCCGCTAACACCTCCCCTAGTAATACACGGAGGTTTTCCAGCTTAAATTTAAAATTTGAAATATCTGAATCCAGTTTGTTTGGATCAGAACCGTCACCCGCAGAATGAAGCTCTCCGTCCTCATGTTCTGCAAATTGTGACGCAGTGTCTGACATGGCCCTAATATTATCAGCGCACTCTGTTCTCACCCCAGAGTGATCACGCTTACCTCTTAGTTCTGGTAATTTAGCCAAAACTTCAGTCATAACAGTAGCCATATCCTGTAATGTGATTTGTAATGGCCGCCCAGATGTACTCGGCGCTACAATATCACGCACCTCCCGAGCGGGAGATGCAGGTACTGACACGTGAGGCGAGTTAGTCGGCATAACTCTCCCCTCGTTGTTTGGTGAAATATGTTCAATTTGTACAGATTGACTTTTATTTAAAGTAGCATCAATACAGTTAGTACATACATTTCTATTGGGCTCCACTTTGGCTTTAGCACATATAGCACAGATATCTTCCTCTGAATCAGACATGTTTAACACACTAGCAAATAAACTAGCAACTTGGAAATACTTTTCAAGTAATTTACTATAATATGAAAACGTACTGTGCCTATGACAGTTGAAAATTAATAAACTGAAAAGTTATAGCATCAAATCTTTGTAAAAAACACAATTTTAGCAAAGGATTGCTCCCATTAGCAAAGGATAACTAACCCTGATAGCAGAAAAAAAAAAAAAAAAAAAATACAGAAATAAACGTTTTTTTTTTATCACAGTCAACTACAATCTCACAGCTCTGCTGTGAGTGATTACCTCCCTCAAAACAAGTTTTGAAGACCCCTGAGTTCTGTAGAGATGAACCGGATCATGCAGGGAAGACAATAAACTTCTGACTGAATTTTTTGATGCGTAGCAAAAGCACCAAAAAAGGTCCCTCCCCCTCACACATAACAGTGAGAGAGATCAGTAAACTGTCATAAATTAAATAAAATGACTGCCAAGTGGAAAAAAATAGTGCCCAAAACATTTTTTCACCCAGTACCTCAGAAAATTAAACGATTTTACATGCCAGCAAAAAACGTTTAACATTAATAAATTGAGTGTTATTAAAAAGCCTGTTGCTAGTCCCTGCAAATTAGGCTAAAGTTTTATGCATACAGTATAATTCCAGTGAAGTGCCATTCCCCAGAATACTGAAGTGTAAAATATACATACATGACAGCCTGATACCAGTTGCTGCTACTGCATTTAAGGCTGAGTTTACTTTACATTATATCGGTATGGCAGAATTTTCTCATCAATTCCATTGTCAGAAAATAATAAGCTGCTACATACCTCTTTGCAGATTAATCTGCCCGCTGTCCCCTGATCTGAAGTTTACCTCTCCTCAGATGGCCGAGAAACAGCAATATGATCTTAACTACTCCGGCTAAAATCATAGAAAAACTCAGGTAGATTCTTCTTCAAATTCTACCAGAGAAGGAATAACACACTCCGGTGCTATTATAAAATAACAAACTTTTGATTGAAGGTATGAAACTAAGTATAATCACCACAGTCCTCTCACACATCCTATCTATTCGTTGGGTGCAAGAGAATGACTGGTAATGGCAGTTAGGGGAGGAGCTATATAGCAGCTCTGCTGGGTGAATCCTCTTGCACTTCCTGTTGGGGAGGAGTTAATATCCCATAAGTAATGGATGATCCGTGGACTGGATACACTTAACAAGAGAAACATTATTTTTAAAGCTTTGAAATGAAGACTTTAAATGCTAAACAGCATTATAAACCTAATAAAATAATCACACAACACATAATACATAATTAAAGTAAGTTAAATGAACAAAAACATTTGCTAAACAGCATTATAAACCTAATAAAATAATCACACAACACAGACTTCACTTGCAATTTTCTGCAAACAGTTCTTTCTATGCATTCCAATCTGGACTGATTTATATACAGGAAGATCTTGTTCCTTTGAAATCTGCTCGATAGCTCAGGTCTGGTTAAATTGATTAATTTCAGCTTGCTTGGCTTTGCTGCAACACAAGCGGTCAGCTCCACCTACTGGCTATTTTAATCAATGCACTGCTTCTCAATGCTTTTCAATAGCAGTCACATGACTGGAAAAAAAGGTTGTTATTCTGAAACGGTGTAAATTAAACCGTTGTAAACCGAGGGCCACCTGTATACATATGCAGTCCAACCCTGAAATTAAATACTGTTACTGCATAAAGTGCTGTTAAAGATTAAAATGTTACATTTTTTTACTTCAAAAAAGTATAAAATTACAATAACACAATAGGGTACCCTATAACAATAGTTAAAAACAATATATAAAAGAACAGAGGATCCTACTAATGTTCACAGATGGAGTATGAGAGTGATCTATCTCTTCAAATATTTAGAAGGAATCCAGAATGTGATTCTCATATAGTGATGACCGCTGCTTCATAAATACGGACTTCAGGTTCTCTTGTGTGAACCTGCAGTTGAAGAGCAGGAGAAGGCTTGATAAATTGAGCCCATAGTGTACAAAAACAGAAAGATGAGAGGACAGTGGAGAGACAGAAAGAAAAGAGAAAGAATAGAGAAGAGTAAATAAAGAGGAGAGAGAGAAAAGAAAGAAGGGAGAAAGAGAGATGAGAGAGAAGGTGAGAGAGAAGGTGAGAGAGAGTGGAGAAAAACAGAAAAGAGAGGGGAGAGAGTGTTTATAGAATACAGATGGGCAGAGATAAGGGAGAGCATGAAAAGAGAGCTTAAAGAGAAGGAAGGAGAGTGTAGCGAAAGAAAGTAAAGAGAGAGAGAGAGACAGAGATATAGTGAATAGAAAGAATGAGAAGGGATGGGAGAGAGAAAAGGAGAAAAAAGGAAAAGGGACAGAAAAAGAAACAACAAAGTGATAGAACAAGGAGAGAAAAGAGAGAGAGAGGAGATGGTGCAGAAAGAGAATAAAGCTAGTAAAGGAAGGTCATAGAAGACCTGGTTGATGTTTTTTTCTAATATATTATATTTTTTAATGATTATTTGCATTACAGACAGGATTCTCTTCTGGATTGCCCACAAACAGGCTTCTCTTCAAGCAGTGTGTAGCTAATTCTCACATCCTCAGGTTCTTTAATTGATCACACTAATCTCTATTCTCCTCCTTTCAATTACACCTGCATATCTACTTGCTGTGTGCAATTCACACATTGCACCATAACTGCCCCGCATGGTACTCATGTTTCGAGACACTAAGAGGTGGCCTTTAGACACGCAGGAAAGAAGGGTGCGCAATAGAACCCCTCTGCCACAATGCTTCTTTTTTAGCACTGCATTTTGGAACATGAAGTCCACGGGTAAACAGTAGTAACCAAAAGAAAGTCAGGGTCAGAGCTCACAGGCACTTCCCATGCTTCTATGTAAACTATCCAACAGTGTTTTTTTTACTCATTGACGTGCCATGCCGCACATAAAAAAAACCATATTAAGATAGAGACACACTGTAAGGCCTCTGTTTAAGTGAGGCCTTAGGTGACCGGCCACCTATTTGGCCTAATGGTAGAGCTGCCTATGAAAACAAGAGACAGTTTGATTGAAGCAAAATAAAAATAGAGACATAGAAAAACAAATAAGGCACAATGAATAGTAGCAACCAAAAACTTCCATAATAGAACAATTTTTGTATTTTTATTTTTGTATTATTAGTGGTGAGCAAGTGCCATATACTGACATAAGTTACAAACTCTCATATTTGTTGAGAAAATTCCTTTGTTCTGTTTAAGTTACCAGAATACAACTTTATTTAGCAATTGAAAACAATTTTGCAGTATTGGTTTCAGTAGCGGGACTTCTCAACATAGGGCCCTGGTGCGAAGTTAATTCAGTAATAAGCAATAGTTCTGCATATAATGATTTTGAGTGTGTGTGTATATATATATATATATATATATATATATATATATATATATATACACACACACACACACATTATATATATATATATATATATATATATATATATATACACACACACACACACACACATTATATATATATATATATATATATATATATATATATATATATATATATATATACACACACACACACACACATTATATATATATATATATATATATATATATATATACACACACACACACACACATTATATATATATATATATATATATACACACATACACACACACATATATATATATATATATACACACACACACACACACACATTATATATATATATATATATATATATATATATATATATATATATATATATATATATATATATACACACACACACACACTGATGAGCATGCTGCAGTTTATTAAGATATAATGATACTTAGTATTTATAAACTGTCGGATTTTCTTTACACTATACCCTGAAAGCTCAGTGCTCGGTATAAATATGATGATTATCGATATCTATACACTAATAGTGAACACGCTGCACTGTATAATGATGTGATTATACACAGATAATAACTGCATAGGCTAATGTCTATGTATAGATTGGCTGCTATGCCCCCCCCCAGCACTGCACATGCTGCACCAATGGTAGTTCTGCCCATATTTGGTTTTGTACTACCTACTATCCCACAAAGTCTGAAAAGGACAACAGCCTCTGTTTTACTGAGAGAGGCCAATGCAAGTGTGAAAAGAAAATATTAAATATTCAGGACAGAAAGAAGTGCCTTGCAAAAAACATTGAAATACATTTTTGGTTTGCCCTATTTTTGATGACTACAATATCCCTTTAAGTTCATGGAAAGTTAATTTAAAGGGACAGTATACACTCATTTTCATATAACTGCATGTAATAGACACTACTACAAAGAATAAGATGCACAGATACTGATATATAAATCCAGTATAAAACTGTTTAAAAACTTACTTAGAAGCTCTCAGTTTAGCTCTGTTGAAAAGGTAGTTGAAAAGCCCACTGCAAGTGGGAAATAAGACACTCCCCCCTCCCCCTTCTTTTGCATATGAAAAGACCCTTTACACAAACAGGAGCAAACTGGAGGAGGTAGCTGATGGTATTCTCATAAAACTTTGGGGCTTGGTTAGGAGTCTGAAAATCAGAGTAATGTTATTTAAAAATAAGCAAAACTGTACATTTAAAAAAAAACAAAACAAAAAAAAAACTTTATGGGCTATATAAATAGATCATCTACAAAACATTTATGCAAAGAAAAAATGAGTGTATAATGTCCCTTTAATTTTATTATCATTAATTTGTATAGCGCCTCAAAATTTCCTTTTACTTACCCCTCCAAATTCTCGAAAACGCTGAAGGATTTCATTGTTAATAAAGCAAGACTGGGCAGGATTGGCCAAGGCTTGATCCAGTACATGGTCAATAAAGTAGATTCCTGGCTCTATGGTAAGAACCATCCTCTCCTGAAGATTACGAGCAGTGCGCAGGCTTTTCAGACCAGGCAGGTCAATGCGGTCAACCCCCTAATAGCAAAAAGCTTTGTTAGGATACATTATAAACTAGTTAGCAATGACAGATATTAAAGTATTAGATTTTCTACAAGCATTTGCACTTAGCATATAGGGACATAAAAGTACTGTATACATTGCACATAGGAAACATGTACTTCCTGTTAGCTTCAAAATCAATCTAGTTAGTTTTGGGATAATGTTTTTCATGTTTTTAGCATGTTTAACAGTGCATTCACATTTTATTGTATTTTTTTTATGTCCCTTGAATTTTATTATTAGATCAACATGCTGGTTTCATAACCTTAATTATGTTATTAGTATAAGTAATACAAGTTATTACTGTATTATCTAAAACAAGGTCTTTTTCTTCTTCATATTATTTAGACACAATTGAGTATGCAGATGCAACCTAACTTCAAGTATAGGCGCATCTATTTGTAATATAGTCCTTGTGAAAAGGATATTTTTGTTAACACAAGTGCTCTAACCTGACATATATAATATATAATAATAATAATAATAATATAATAAATATAAATAGTTCACATTCCAATGTTCTTCACATAACAGAATATGTTCTATTTATTCATAAATACATATTTTTATATATATATATATGATTTTTTGATAAAATATATATCTATTCCAGTGACGTGCAGTGACGTCAGAGGCTGATGAGGCAGTGGCTAGGATACACCTTCATTCTTTAGATATCCTTTTTTGAAGAAATAGCAATGCACATTGGTGAGCCAATCACATGAGGTATCTATGTGCAGCCACCGATCAGCAGCTACTGAGCATATTTAGATATGATTTTCAACAAAGGACATCAAAAGAATGAAGAAAATTAGATATTAGATGTAAATTGGAAAGTTATTTAAATTTGCATATGGGTTTCATGTCCCTTTAAATGGTGTCTTGGAAAACTGGTCAACTTAGTAAACATCTGATTTTAGTCTAAAAGGATTGTAACAGAAACTCTTGCCAGATAACACAATGCTTGCTCTGATTATGAGATCTAGAAATCCATGCCCATTAAAATATGTTTAAAACATACTTTTTACTTTAATGCTGCAAATTATGCTTATAGATTCCTTCATTACATAAGGGATGAGAGTCAGAGGGGGAGGAAGAGAGACAGAGAGAGAAAGAGACCATGGGGGAGAACAACACATAAGGAGAGAGATGGATAGATAGCTAGAGAGAGAGACACACACACAAGGGGGGGGGGGGGGGACCACTGCATTTTAAAGTAATAAAACAGCAGAGCTACAGAGAGTTGAGAAAATGAGACTATAATTTAGTGTGAAGTACAGAGGCAAGCTGCTAAGTTAGTGGGTGTAAAGTTTGAGTAAACAAAATACAAAAACGACCCTGCTGTAAAAGAGTAAACAAACACTAAACCACATTCATTAAATTATCATTTTCACTAACAGATCCCTTTCAGTAAAATCTTACTTTAATAAGATGTGGGTGAAACAGTGCTCTCTGTGCCTCTCTCTTCCTGCTCTGTAAGGATTCAGGAAGTGACAGTGGCACATTCCACTGCACTTAGAGGGGAAGAACAGAACTCTCTTTTTCACTTTAGCAAAGCTAGCAGGTTCACAGGACAGCAACAAAATATATGAAAGTTGTTTTTTTCCGTTTTTGTTTTGTTTTATATGATTTAACATCCAGCCCCAACCCTATGTTCCACTTACTAATGGCCCTCGCTGGATTGGTTCAGCCCAAATAGGACTGCCTCAAATAAGCAGTTAATGGGCCATGCAATGATCTTAACCACTTGCATCCAGTAGATGGCGCAGCATGTTGTGTAATGGTGGGCAGATCTGCTTGTGCCTCTCCATTGCACAACATATAGCTGTGAGAAAAAAAAATGCTGGGGGAAAAAAATTACAATTTTTTTTTAAAGCCAATAAAAAAATATATATTTTTGCCCATATGAGAGGTGAAGCACTGCCTCACCTGCCTCTAGTGACTGCACATCACTGATCTATTCCTATATATGATTATATATATCTATATCTATATATATATATATAGTGATATTGATCAACCCCAAAAGGAAGAGAAGACGCTTCACTCTCCGGTCTTGGCAAAGTTCCTTTATTAAATATCCAGCATCAATCAGAAAATCCCAGAAACGTTTCAATACCAATTGGTATCTTTGTCAATGGGCAATCAAAGCATATTTATCCCAAAATAAGGTTCCTAAACTAACACAAAACCACTCACCTATAAGTACCCGTAATGCGTCTCTGTCACTTCCGGTGTATCGGAAGCCGCCCCCACGAGCATGCGTCCAGCCACTCACTAGCCACATGGCTAATTTGCATAATCAACAAACGTAATGACGTTTTGCGCTTCTATTGCGCATAACAACTCTAGCAACTGTGCATGTCTGGGTGGCGGAAGTTCCGATAACATCGGACTAACTAATACAAGTACTACTATTATAATCACCATAGTGAAAAAAAAAAAAAATACCGTAAACATATTAAAAGAATGTTAAAATATCACATTACTTGAGGTCTCAATCAGATCTTGTACCTGTATCATCAAAGCTGCAATAATATTCAAACAACATTATACTATCAGGTATATTACTCGATAACCCATTAATGGCTAGAACAATAATATCCATTAGTGTCAAATTTTCTAAATAAATGTATCAAGTTACAATCATCAGTAACTCATATCAGTCTTTCATGTCTAATGGAGTATAGTAGGAAACATTATTAAGGCCACAGCAATACACTGAACACAGTTCATTCAGAGACTTTGTAAATATATGTAGTATGGACAAGTCCATCTTTTTAGATCTTGATGACCTAGACCGATTAATCATGGACATCTCATTCAGAGAAAGACATTAAAGTCCAATTGCATATTTAGTCCCTTAGGAGCCACCTCTCTAAATATGCAATTGGACTTTAATGTCTTTCTCTGAATGAGATGTCCATGATTAATCGGTCTAGGTCATCAACATCTAAAAAGATGGACTTGTACATACTACATATATTTACAAAGTCTCTGAATGAACTGTGTTCAGTGTATTGCTGTGGCCTTAATAATGTTTCCTACTATACTCCATTAGACATGAAAGACTGATATGAGTTACTGATGATTGTAACTTGATACATTTATTTAGAAAATTTGACACTAATGGATATTATTGTTCTAGCCATTAATGGGTTATCGAGTAATATACTTGATAGTATAATGTTGTTTGAATATTATTGCAGCTTTGATGATACAGGTACAAGATCTGATTGAGACCTCAAGTAATGTGATATTTTAACATTCTTTTAATATGTTTACGGTATTTTGGTTTTTTTCACTATGGTGATTATAATAGTAGTACTTGTATTAGTTAGTCCGATGTTATCGGAACTTCCGCCACCCAGACATGTGCAGTTGCTAGAGTTGTTATGCGCAATAGAAGCGCCAAACGTCATTACGTGTGTTGATTATGCAAATTAGCCATGTGGCTAGTGAGTGGCTGGACGCATGCGCGTGGGGGCGGCTTCCGATACACCGGAAGTGACAGAGACGCATTACGGGTACTTATAGGTGGTGGTTTTGGGTTAGTTTAGGAACCTTCTTTTGGGATAAATATGCTTTGATTGCCCATTGACAAAGATACCAATTGGTATTAAAACGTTTAGGGGATTTTCTGATTGATGCTGGATATTTAATAAAGGAACTTTGCCAAGACCGGAGAGTGAAGCGTCTTCTCTTCCTTTTGAGGTTGATCGATATCACCATATGTTTTTTCACGCAGCACCCCGGCGGATGTCTTAAGTCCCAGTGAGTGCACCTGTTGTGGATACTTATATATATATACACTAGTCCTAAAGCCAGTGTACACGGGCCATTTTTTGTAGTACAGCGGTCCCACCCCTTGCTCTCTCTCCCCCCTCTTTTTTGCTCTCTCTCCCCCTCTCTTTTGCGCTCTCTCCCCCTCTCTTTTGCGCTCTCTATCCCCCTCTCTTACTCTTTCCCCCTCTCTTTTACGCTCTCTCTCCCTCCCCTCTCGTTTTGCCCCTCTCTTTTGCTCTCTCCCCCCTCTCTTTTGCTCTCTCTCTCTCCCCCCGTCTCTTTTGCTCTCTCTCCCTCTTCTTTTGCTCTCTCTCCCTCCCCCTCTCTTTTGCTCTCTCTCTCTCCCCCTCTCTTTCTTTCATGTAATTAGCAAGAGTCCATGAGCTAGTGACGTATGGGATATACATTCCTACCAGGAGGGGCAAAGTTTCCCAAACCTCAAAATGCCTATAAATACACCCCTCACCACACCCACAATTCAGTTTTACAAACTTTGCCTCCGATGGAGGTGGTGAAGTAAGTTTGTGCTAGATTCTACGTTGATATGCGCTCCGCAGCAAGTTGGAGCCCGGTTTTCCTCTCAGCGTGCAGTGAATGTCAGAGGGATGTGAGGAGTATTGCCTATTTGAATGCAGTGATCTCCTTCTAAGGGGTCTATTTCATAGGTTCTCTGTTATCGGTCGTAGAGATTCATCTCTTACCTCCCTTTTCAGATCGACGATATACTCTTATATATACCATTACCTCTGCTGATTCTCGTTTCAGTACTGGTTTGGCTATCTACTATATGTAGATGAGTGTCCTGGGGTAAGTAAGTCTTATTTTCTGTGACACTCCTAGCTATGGTTGGGCACTTTGTTTATAAAGTTCTAAATATATGTATTCAAACATTTATTTGCCTTGACTCAGAATGTTCAACTTTCCTTATTTTCAGACAGTCAGTTTCATATTTGGGATAATGCATTTTAACATTTTTCTTACCTTAAAATTTGACTTTTTCCCTGTAGGCTGTTAGGCTCGCGGGGGCTGAAAATGCTTCATTTTATTGCGTCATTCTTGGCGCGGACTTTTTTGGCGCCGGAAGTTGCGTCATTTTTTGACGTTATTTTGCGCCAAAAATGTCGGCGTTCCGGATGTGGCGTCATTTTTGGCGCCAAAAAGCATTTAGGCGCCAAATAATGTGGGCGTCTTATTTGGCGCGAAAAAATATGGGCGTCACTTTTGTCTCCACATTATTTAAGTCTCATTTTTTATTGCTTCTGGTTGCTAGAAGCTTGTACTTTGGCATGTTTTCCCATTCCTGAAACTGTCATTTAAGGAATTTGATCAATTTTGCTTTATATATATGTTGTTTTTTCTCTTACATATTGCAAGATGTCTCACGTTGCATCTGAGTCAGAAGATACTACAGGAAAATCGCTGTCAAGTGCTGAATCTACCAAAGCTAAGTGTATCTGCTGTAAACTTTTGGTAGCTATTTCTCCAGCTGTTGTTTGTATTGATTGTCATGACAAACTTGTTAAAGCAGATAATATTTCCTTTAGTAAAGTACCATTGCCTGTTGCAGTTCCTTCAACATCTAAGGTGCAGAATGTTCCTGATAATATAAGAGATTTTGTTTCTGAATCCATAAAGAAGGCTATGTCTGTTATTTCTCCTTCTAGTAAACGTAAAAAATCTTTTAAAACTTCTCTCCCTACAGATGAATTTTTAACTGAACATCATCATTCTGATTCTGATGATTCTTCTGGTTCAGAGGATTCTGTCTCAGAGGTTGATGCTGATAAATCTTCATATTTATTTAAAATGGAATTTATTCGTTCTTTACTTAAAGAAGTCCTAATTGCTTTAGAAATAGAGGATTCTGGTCCTCTTGATACTAAATCTAAACGTTTAAATAAGGTTTTTAAATCTCCTGTAGTTATTCCAGAAGTTTTTCCTGTCCCTGATGCTATTTCTGCAGTAATTTCCAAAGAATGGGATAATTTGGGTAATTCATTTACTCCTTCTAAACGTTTTAAGCAATTATATCCTGTGCCGTCTGACAGACTAGAATTTTGGGACAAGATCCCTAAAGTTGATGGGGCTATTTCTACCCTTGCTAAACGTACTACTATTCCTACGTCAGATGGTACTTCGTTTAAGGATCCTCTAGATAGGAAAATTGAGTCCTTTCTAAGAAAAGCTTATCTGTGTTCAGGAAATCTTCTTAGACCTGCTATATCTTTGGCTGATGTTGCTGCAGCTTCAACTTTTTGGTTGGAAACTTTAGCGCAACAAGTAACACATCGTGATTCTCATGATATTATTATTCTTCTTCAACATGCTAATAATTTTATCTGTGATGCCATTTTTGATATTATCAGAGTTGATGTCAGGTTTATGTCTCTAGCTATTTTAGCTAGAAGAGCTTTATGGCTTAAAACTTGGAATGCTGATATGGCTTCTAAATCAACTTTACTTTCCATTTCTTTCCAGGGTAACAAATTATTTGGTTCTCAGTTGGATTCCATTATTTCAACTGTTACTGGTGGGAAAGGAACTTTTTTACCACAGGATAAAAAATCTAAAGGTAAAAACAGGGCTAATAATCGTTTTCGTTCCTTTCGTTTCAACAAAGAACAAAAGCCTGATCCTTCATCCTCAGGAGCAGTTTCAGTTTGGAGACCATCTCCAGTTTGGAATAAATCCAAGCCAGCTAGAAAGGCAAAGCCTGCTTCTAAGTCCACATGAAGGTGCGGCCCTCATTCCAGTTCAGCTGGTAGGGGGCAGGTTACGTTTTTTCAAGGAAATTTGGATCAATTCTGTTCACAATCTTTGGATTCAGAGCATTGTTTCAGAAGGTTACAGAATTGGTTTCAAGTTGAGACCTCCTGCAAAGAGATTTTTTCTTTCCCGTGTCCCAGTAAATCCAGTAAAAGCTCAAGCATTTCTGAAATGTGTTTCAGATCTAGAGTTGACTGGAGTAATTATGCCAGTTCCAGTTCCGGAACAGGGGATGGGGTTTTATTCAAATCTCTTCATTGTACCAAAGAAGGAGAATTCTTTCAGACCAGTTCTGGATCTAAAAATATTGAATCGTTATGTAAGGATACCAACGTTCAAGATGGTAACTGTAAGGACTATCTTACCTTTTGTTCAGCAAGGGAATTATATGTCCACAATAGATTTACAGGATGCATATCTGCATATTCCGATTCATCCAGATCATTTTCAGTTTCTGAGATTCTCGTTTCTGGACAAGCATTACCAGTTTGTGGCTCTGCCGTTTGGCCTAGCTACAGCTCCAAGAATTTTTACAAAGGTTCTCGGTGCCCTGCTGTCTGTAATCAGAGAACAGGGTATTGTGGTATTTCCTTATTTGGACGATATCTTGGTACTTGCTCAGTCTTTACATTTAGCAGAATCTCATACGAATCGACTTGTGTTGTTTCTTCAAGATCATGGTTGGAGGATCAATTTACCAAAAAGTTCTTTGATTCCTCAGACAAGGGTAACCTTTCTGGGTTTCCAGATGGATTCAGTGTCCATGACTCTGTCTTTAACAGACAAGAGACGTCTAAAGTTGATTACAGCTTGTCGAAACCTTCAGTCACAATCATTCCCTTCGGTAGCCTTATGCATGGAAATTCTAGGTCTTATGACTGCTGCATCGGACGCGATCCCCTTTGCTCGTTTTCACATGCGACCTCTTCAGCTCTGTATGCTGAAGCAATGGTGCAAGGATTACACGAAGATATCTCAATTAATATCTTTAAAACAGATTGTTCGACACTCTCTAACATGGTGGACAGATCACCATCGTTTAATTCAGGGGGCTTCTTTTGTGCTTCCGACCTGGACTGTAATTTCAACAGATGCAAGTCTCACAGGTTGGGGAGCTGTGTGGGGATCTCTGACGGCACAAGGAGTTTGGGAATCTCAGGAGGTGAGATTACCGATCAATATTTTGGAACTCCGTGCAATTTTCAGAGCTCTTCAGTTTTGGCCTCTTCTGAAGAGAGAATCGTTCATTTGTTTTCAGACAGACAATGTCACAACTGTGGCATACATCAATCATCAAGGAGGGACTCACAGTCCTCTGGCTATGAAAGAAGTATCTCGAATTTTGGTTTGGGCGGAATCCAGCTCCTGTCTAATCTCTGCGGTTCATATCCCAGGTGTAGACAATTGGGAAGCGGATTATCTCAGTCGCCAAACGTTGCATCCGGGCGAATGGTCTCTTCACCCAGAGGTATTTCTTCAGATTGTTCAAATGTGGGAACTTCCAGAAATAGATCTGATGGCGTCCCATCTAAACAAGAAACTTCCCAGGTATCTGTCCAGATCCCGGGATCCTCAGGCGGAGGCAGTGGATGCATTATCACTTCCTTGGAAGTATCATCCTGCCTATATCTTTCCGCCTCTAGTTCTTCTTCCAAGAGTAATCTCCAAGATTCTGAAGGAATGCTCGTTTGTTCTGCTGGTAGCTCCGGCATGGCCTCACAGGTTTTGGTATGCGGATCTTGTCCGGATGGCCTCTTGCCAACCGTGGACTCTTCCATTAAGACCAGACCTTCTGTCGCAAGGTCCTTTTTTCCATCAGGATCTGAAATCCTTAAATTTAAAGGTATGGAGATTGAACGCTTGATTCTTGGTCAAAGAGGTTTCTCTGACTCTGTGATTAATACTATGTTACAGGCTCGTAAATCTGTATCTCGAGAGATATATTATAGAGTCTGGAAGACTTATATTTCTTGGTGTCTTTCTCATCATTTTTCCTGGCATTCTTTTAGAATACCGAGAATTTTACAGTTCCTTCAGGATGGTTTAGATAAAGGTTTGTCCGCAAGTTCTTTGAAAGGACAAATCTCTGCTCTTTCTGTTCTTTTTCACAGAAAGATTGCTATTCTTCCTGATATTCATTGTTTTGTACAAGCTTTGGTTCGTATAAAACCTGTCATTAAGTCAATTTCTCCTCCTTGGAGTTTGAATTTGGTTCTGGGAGCTCTTCAAGCTCCTCCGTTTGAACCTATGCATTCATTGGACATTAAATTACTTTCTTGGAAAGTTTTGTTCCTTTTGGCCATCTCTTCTGCCAGAAGAGTTTCTGAATTATCTGCTCTTTCTTGTGAGTCTCCTTTTCTGATTTTTCATCAGGATAAGGCGGTGTTGCGAACTTCTTTTGAATTTTTACCTAAAGTTGTGAATTCCAACAACATTAGTAGAGAAATTGTGGTTCCTTCATTATGTCCTAATCCTAAGAATTCTAAGGAGAAATCGTTGCATTCTTTGGATGTTGTTAGAGCTTTGAAATATTATGTTGAAGCTACGAAATCTTTTCGTAAGACTTCTAGTCTATTTGTTATCTTTTCCGGTTCTAGAAAAGGCCAGAAAGCTTCTGCCATTTCTTTGGCATCTTGGTTGAAATCTTTAATTCATCTTGCCTATGTTGAGTCGGGTAAAACTCCGCCTCAGAGAATTACAGCTCATTCTACTAGGTCAGTTTCTACTTCCTGGGCGTTTCGGAATGAAGCTTCGGTTGACCAGATCTGCAAAGCAGCGACTTGGTCCTCTTTGCATACTTTTACTAAATTCTACCATTTTGATGTATTTTCTTCTTCTGAAGCAGTTTTTGGTAGAAAAGTACTTCAGGCAGCGGTTTCAGTTTGAATCTTCTGCTTATGTTTTTCGTTAAACTTTATTTTGGGTGTGGATTATTTTCAGCAGGAATTGGCTGTCTTTATTTTATCCCTCCCTCTCTAGTGACTCTTGTGTGGAAAGATCCACTTCTTGGGTAGTCATTATCCCATACGTCACTAGCTCATGGACTCTTGCTAATTACATGAAAGAAAACATAATTTATGTAAGAACTTACCTGATAAATTCATTTCTTTCATATTAGCAAGAGTCCATGAGGCCCGCCCTTTTTTTGTGGTGGTTATGATTTTGTATAAAGCACAATTATTCCAATTCCTTATTTTATATGCTTTCGCACTTTTTTATCACCCCACTTCTTGGCTATTCGTTAAACTGAATTGTGGGTGTGGTGAGGGGTGTATTTATAGGCATTTTGAGGTTTGGGAAACTTTGCCCCTCCTGGTAGGAATGTATATCCCATACGTCACTAGCTCATGGACTCTTGCTAATATGAAAGAAATGAATTTATCAGGTAAGTTCTTACATAAATTATGTTTTTGCTCTCTCTCTCCCCCCTCTCTTTTGCTCTCTCTCACTCCCCCTCTCTTTTTCTCTCGCTCTCCCCCTTCTCTTTTGCGCTCTCTCTCCCCCTCTCTTTTGCGCTCTCTCTCCCCCTCCTGCTCTTTTTCTCTCTCTCCCCTCTTTTTTTGCTCTCCCTCCTCCATTGCTTGCTCTCTCTCTCCTCCCTCTCTTTTGCACTCTATACCCCCCTCTCTTTCTCTCTCTCCTCCTCTTTTGCTCGCTCTCTCCCCCTTCTCTTGCTCTCTCTCTTTCCCCTCTCTTTTGCGCTCTCTCTCTCTCTCCCCTCTCGTTTGCCCCTTCTCTTTTGCGCTCTCTCTCACCCCCCTCTCTTTTGTTCTCTCACCCCCTCTCTTTTGTTCTCTCTCCCCCTCTCTTTTGCTCTCTCTCCCCCTCTCTTTTGCTCTCTCTCCCCCTCTCTTTTGCTCTCTCTCCCCCTCTCTTTTGCTCTCTCTCCCCCTCTCTTTTGCTCTCTCTCTCTCCCCCTCTATTTTGCGTAATCTCTGCCCCCTCTCTTTTGCTCTCTCTCCCCTCCCGCTCTTTTTCTTTCTCTCCCTCCTCTTTTTTGCTCTCTCTCCCCTCTTTTTTTGCTCTCTCTCCCCCCCTCCTCTTTTGCTCTCTCCCCCCCCCCCTCTTTTGCTCTCTCTCTCCCCCCTCTCTTTTGCTGTCTCTCGCTCCATCCTCTCTCTTGCTCTCACTCTCCTCCTCCTCTTTTGCTCTCTCTCTCCCCCTCTCTTTTGCTCTCTCTCTCCCCCTCTGTTTTGCGCTCTCTCCCCCTCTCTTTTGCGCTCTCTCTCCCCCCCTCTCTTTTGCCCCCTCTCTCTCTCCCCCTCTCTTTTGCTCTCTCTCTCCCCTCTCTTTTGCTCTCTCTCCCCCTATCTTTTGCTCTCTCTCTCCCCCTCTCTTTTGCTCTCTCTCTCCCCCTCTCTTTTGCGGTCTCTCACTTCCCCCTCTCTCTTGCTCTCGCTCTCCTCCTGCTCTTTAGCTCTCTCTCTCCCCCTCTATTTTGCGTTCTCTCTGCCCCCTCTCTTTTGCTCTCTCTCCCCTCCCACTCTTTTTCTTTCTCTCCCTCCTCTATTTTGCTCTCTCTCCCCTCTTTTTTTGCTCTCTCTCCCCTCTTTTTGCTCTCTGTCCCCCCTCTTTTGGTCTCTCTCCTCCATCGCTTGCTCTCTCTCCCCCCTCTCTCTAGCTCTCTCTTTCTCTCCCCCTTCTCTTTTGCTCTCTCTCTCCACCTCTCTTTTGCGCTCTCTATCCCCCTCCCGCTCTTTTTCTCTCTCTCCCTCCTCTTTTTTGCTCTCCCTCACCCTCTTTTGCTCTCTCTCCTACATCGCTTGCTCTCTCTCTCCCCTCGCGTTTGCTCTCTTTCCCCCCTCTTTTGCTCTCTCTCCCCCTCTCTTTTGCCCTCTCTAACCCCCTCTCTTTTGCTCTCTCCCCCTCTCTTTTGCTCTCTCTCCCCCCTCTCTTTTGCTCTCTCTCTCCTCTCTTTTGCTCTCTCTCTCCCCCTCTCTTTTGCTCTCTCTCTCCCCCTCTCTTTTGCTCTCACTCTCCCCCTCTCTTTTGCTCTCACTCTCCTCCTCCTCTTTTGCTCTCTCTCTCCCCCTCTATTTTGCGCGCTCTCTGCCCCCTCTCTTTTGCTCTCTCTCCCCTCCCACTCTTTTTCTTTCTCTCTCCCCTCTTTTTTTGCTCTCTGCCCCCCCCCCTCTTTTGCTCTCTCTCCCCCTCTCTCTCGCTGTCTCTCACTCCACCCTCTCTCTTGCTCTCACTCTCCTCCTCCTCTTTTGCTCTCTCTTTCCCCGTCTCTTTTGCTCTCTCTCTCTCCCCCTCTCTTTTGCTCTCTCTCTCTCTCCCTCTCTTTTGCTCACTCTCCCCTTCTCTTTTGCTCTCTCATTCACCCCTCTCTTTTGCTGTCCCTCACCCCCCCCTCTCTCTTGCTCTCTCTCCCCCTCTATTTTGCGCGCTCTCTGCCCCCTCTCTTTTGCTCTCTCTCCTCTCCCGCTCTTTTTCTCTCTCTCCCTCCTCTTTTTTGCTCTCTCCCCCCTCTTTTTTTGCTCTCTGTCCCCCCTCTTTTGGTCTCTCTCCTCCATCGCTTGCTCTCTCTCCCCCCTCTCTCTTGCTCTCTCTCTCACTCCCCCTCTCTTTTTCTCTCGCTCTCCCCCTTCTCTTTTGCTCTCTCTCCACCTCTCTTTTGCGCTCTCTCTCCCCCTCCCGCTCTTTTTCTCTCTCTCCCTCCCCCTCTTTTGCTCTCTCTCCTCCATTGCTTGCTCTCTCTCCCCTCTCTTTTGCTCTCTTCCCCCCTCTTTTGCTCTCTCTCCCCTCCCGCTCTGTTTCTCTCTCTCCCCTCTTTTTTTGCTTTCCCTCCCCCTCTTTTGCTCTCTCTCCTCCATCGCTTGCTATATCTCTCCCCCCTGTCTTTTGCTCTCTTTCCCCCCCTCTCTTTTGCACTCTCTCTCCCCCTCTCTGTTGTGCTCTTTCTCCCCCTCTCTTTTGCTCTCTCTCTCTCCCCATCTCTTTTTCTCTCTCTCTCTACCCCTCCCTCTTTTGTTCTCTCTCCCACTCTCTTGCTCCCTCTCTTCCCCTTCTCTTTTGTGCTCTCTCTCTTCCCCTCTCTTTTGCTATCTCTCCCCTCTCTTTTGCTCTCTCTCTCCCACCCTTTCTTTTGCTCTCTCTCTCTCCTCCCTCTCTTTTGCTCTCTCTCTCTCCCTCTCTTTCTTTTGCTCTCTCTCCCCCTCTCTTTTGATCTCTCCCCCCTTCTCGTTTGCTCTCTCTCTCCAGTCCCCTCTCTTGTGCTCCCTCTCCCCCTCTCTCCCCCCTCTCTTTTGTGCTCTCACTCTCCCCGCTCTCTTTTGTTCTCACTCTCTCTCCCCTCTCTTTTGCTCTCTCTCTCTCCACCTCTCTTTTGCTCTCTCTCTCCCCTTCTCTATTGCTCTCTCTCTCCCCCCTTTTTTTTGCTCTCTCTCCCCTCTCTTTTGCTCTCTCTCCTCCTCTCTCTTTCTCTCTCTCAATCTCCCCCCTCTCTTTTGCTCTCTCTCTCTCACCCTCCCCTCTCTTTTGCTCTCTCTCTCTCACCCTCCCCTCTCTTTTGCTCTCTCTCTCTCTCCTCCCTCTCTTTTGCTCTCTCTCCTCCCTCTCTTTTGCTCTCTCTCTCTCCCTCTCTTTCTTTTGCTCTCTCTCCCCCTCTCTTTTGATCTCTCCCCCCCTTCTCGTTTGCTCTCTCTCTCCAGTCCCCTCTCTTGTGCTCCCTCTCCCCCTCTCTCCCCCCTCTCTTTTGTGCTCTCACTCTCCCCGCTCTCTTTTGTTCTCACTCTCTCTCCCCCCTCTCTTTTGCTCTCTCTCTCTCCACCTCTCTTTTGCTCTCTCTCTCCCCTTCTCTATTGCTCTCTCTCTCCCCCCTTTTTTTTGCTCTCTCCCCTCTCTTTTGCTCTCTCTCCTCCTCTCTCTTTCTCTCTCTCCCCCCTCTCTTTTGCTCTCTCTCAATCTCCCCCCTCTCTTTTGCTCTCTCTCTCTCTCACCCTCCCCTCTCTTTTGCTCTCTCTCTCTCACCCTCCCCTCTCTTTTGCTCTCTCTCTCTCACCCTCCCCTCTCTTTTGCTCTCTCTCTCTCCACCTCTCTTTTGCTCTCTCTCTCCCCTTCTCTATTGCTCTCTCTCTCCCCCCTTTTTTTTGCTCTCTCCCCTCTCTTTTGCTCTCTCTCCTCCTCTCTCTTTCTCTCTCTCCCCCCTCTCTTTTGCTCTCTCTCAATCTCCCCCCTCTCTTTTGCTCTCTCTCTCACCCTCCCCTCTCTTTTGCTCTCTCTCAATCTCCCCCCTCTCTTTTGCTCTCTCTCTCTCACCCTCCCCTCTCTTTTGCTCTCTCTCTCCCCCTCTCTTTTTCTCTCTCTCCCTCTCTCTTTCTCTCTCTCTCCCCCTCTCTTTTGCACTCTCTCTCCCCCTCTCTCTTTTGCTCTCACTCTCCCCTCTCTCTTTTGCTCTCACTCTCCCCTCTCTCTTTTGCTCTCACTCTCTCTACCCCTATCTTTTGCTCTTTCCCCCATCTCTTTTGCTCTCTCTCCTCTCTATTATGCTCTCTCTCTCCCCTTCTCTATTGCTTTCTCTCTCCCCCCTTTCTTTTGCTCTCTCTCAAACTCCCTCCTCTCTTTTGCTCTCTCTCTCACTCTCCCCTCTTTTTTGCTCTCTCTCTCTCCCCTCTCTTTTTCTCTCTCTCCCCCTCTATTTTGCTCTCTTTCTCTCTCCCCCCTCTCTTTTGCTCTCTCTCTCCCAACCACTCTTTTGCTCTCTCCCTCTGCCCCTCTCTATTGCTCTTTCTCTCCCTGTGACGGACACCGGCTACCCCGTCTGGGTAGCTCCACCAAGAGGGTCCTTCCTGTACCTGGAACTTGTAGCTATAGAGCGGAGAGAAGTGATTATAGCCAGAGCCTACCCAAAAAGCCCTCTGGAAGCATTTAAGAGGGAAAAGTATACAAAAAACAGTAATTTTCGTTTGAAAGCTAAGTATTAAAATTAATCTTTCTGAACGGTGGTAACAAAATCCTATAACTATAGCTATAGCTATTCACTATAGAATTTTTTACCACCGGTGGTAATTTTAAGTGTACTTATTGTGTCATTATTAAATTGTATTAACTGATGATATTCACTTGCACTATTTATTATCTACTAGGCGCTAAAGCCTGCCCAGAGGGCAGTGTATGTTTAAATAATTACAAATACCAAGCTAATGTTACAACAAAATAAAAAATGTAAAATTACAGAAAAAAATAAACAAAGCTATCCAAAATAAAAAAATGAATCCTAAACTAATACCCCTATAAAAATAAAAAATCCCCCCAAAATAAAAAAAAACCCTAATCTAATACTAAACTGCCAATAGCTCTTAAAAGGGCCTTTTGTAGGGCATTGCCCTAAATTAAACAGCTCTTTTACTTAAAAAAATTACCAATTACCCCCTACAGTAAAACCCCCCACCCAACCAACCCCCCCAAAATAAAAAAAAAACAGTGTAAAAAAACCTAAGCTACACATTGCCCCTAAAGGGGCATGTGTATGGGAATTGCCCTTAAAAGGACATTCAGCTCTTTTACTGCCCTTGAAAGGGCAATCAGCTCTTTTACAGCCCATTAAATCCCTAATCTTAAAAATAAAAAAAAATTCTAAGACTAAGCACCAAATAGGTACTCACCATTCCAGAACTCTGGTGGAGAAGGTCTTCTTCCAGGCGCCTCCATCATCCTCTATCTTCATCCGGAGTGAAGGCGGCGCGGAGCGGAAGTGCGGAGCGGTCTTCCCAGATGTGCGGATCCGGAGCGGTGGACCTCAGCAGCGGTGATCCTCAGTGGTGTGGAGGCCCCTCTTCATCCGATCTCCGGCGTACACTAAAAATTGAATGGATGATACCGCAATAAGTTTGGGGTACCTTGCATTCCTATTGGCTGAAATTTTGAAATCAATAAATATGGGGTACCTTGCATTCAATGCTCAGTGTGCAACAGACAATCGCATGAAGAGGAGCCTCCACGCGGCTGAGGCTCGCTGCTGCTGAGGATCCGTGCATCAGGGAAGCCAGCTCTGCCCCGCCTTCACTCCGGATGAAGATTTATTTTTTTTATTTTTTTTAAGATTAGGGATTTAAGGGGCTTGTAAAAGAGCTGAATGGCCTTTTAAGGGGCTTGTAAAAGAGCTGAATGGCCTTTTAAGGGCAGCAAAAGAGCTGAATGCCCTTTTAAGGGAAATGCCCATACAAATGACCCTTTAGGGGCAATGGGTAGTTTAGGTTTTTTTAGTGTTAGGTTTTTTATTTTGGGGGGTTTGGTGTGTGGGGGTTTTTTACTGTTAGGGGGACTTAGTATTTTTTAAATGTAAAATAGCTGTTTAACTTAGGGCAATGCCATACAAAAGGCCCTTTTAAGGGCTATTGGTAGTTTAGATTAGGAGGTGTTTTTATTTTGGGGGAATTTTTTATTTTCATAAAGATTAGGTTTAATGTTTTTTATTTTTGATCATTTTGTTTATATTTTTCTGTAATTTTAGCGCTTTTTATATTTTGCAATTTTAGATTTTTTTGTTTGTAATTTAATGTTAGGTTTTATTATTTTAATTGTAACTTAGTATTGGGGTTAATTTAGAGGGTGTTAGGTTAGGGGGCCTAGTAATTAAATTAGTTAATTGCGTTGTGTGGGGTTGGTGATTTAGAAGTTAATAGGTTAATTAGGTTTATTGCGATGTGGGGGCTTGGCGGTGTAGGGGTTAATAGGTTACTTAGGTTTATTGCGATGTGGGGGTTTGGTGGTGTAGGGGTTAAAAGGTTACTTAGGTTTATTGCGATGTGGGTGGTTGGCGGTTTAGGAGTTAATAGGTTAATTAGGTTTATTGCGATGTGGGGGTTTGGCGGTTAATTGCAATGTGTGGGTTGGCAGTTTAGGGGTTAATATTTTAATTATTTTATTTGCGGATTAGGGGTTAATTACTTTATTATTTTGCGATGTGGGGGTTGGCGGTTTAGGTGTTTGTTAATACTTTGTGCGGGAGGTTAGTTTTTTTTGTTATACTTCGTACGGGCGGTTAGGTTTTTTGTCATTTCGTGCGGGTGGTTACGTGTTTTTTTTAAATTTATTGCAGCAGTTACGTCGTTTTTTCGTTATTTCGTGTGGGTGGTTGCGTGTTTTTTTTTTAAGGCTTCGTTCGCCTATGATGCATCCAGGTGGATTCTTTTGGCTGCCTCACGCAGCCAACATTCCTTTGAAGATGCGTGTGCAACTGGTAACACCTACGGACGCGTTACAAACGCGATTATAGTATAGATGACTATATATATATATATATATATATGATTAAATATAGGTATATATATATATATATATATAGGAACATCTATTTAAAAATACTTAAAAAATATTCTATGTGAAGAACATTGGAATGTAAAATATTTACAATAAATACACAGTTTAACACTATTAAATATGAATATTGCGAAAATAGTTTTTTTCATGTTTTTAGCTACTTTACTGCAACAGGCTCCATTAAATACATAAATACATATGTACACAAACTATATATATATATACATATATATACATGTGTATGTATGTATCTATATGTTAAAGCCGTTTGCAATCTTTGAGCCCTTAAAACGTTTTATTGCAATTTTTTAAAACTAATTTTTATTAGATAGTGTTATTATAAGTGTAACTTTACTTTTAAATGTATTTTTGATGTGTTTTGTACAACCTTTTTGCCACATGTAACAGTTAACCATAGCTCCGAGGTCACGCCATCCAATAAATGAAATTGCACTTGAGTGAATCCGTTTTCTTTCAACTTTGTGTGCTACTTTCAACGTCCGCAGAGCCGCGATAAACCCCTTATCGCTAGCACAGAACTGTTAGCTCACTACTCGTAATCTGGCCCAAAATCAAATTATATCAGAACTCTGGTCCCAGCAGGGGGTGACAAGTCAGCATTAAACGTTATTGCCAGGTAGAATATTACAAAGCCAGTGACTACTGTATATTAATTAGTAGTGGCAGCACTGTGTGAGGAGAGGGACAAACTGTTGGGATATAGCGCTTGGATACAGAACCTCTGGAACACAGTCTGACACACATCTGAAAGCACTTAGAGAAGAGTTTTATCTTTCTCAGTGGTGTCCAGTTTATATTAAAATCTCCAAATGATCGTAGGAGCCAACAGTCAATAGAAATCTGCCATTACCTTAATACGCTATTCTGTCACTAAAAGCTAAAGTTCAATCCTGGAACATAGAAGATAAAGGACTCCAAGTCTGAGCAAGGAGAAAAGTATACTTTTGCTATCGACAGAAAAACTTATCAGGAATGTGACTAAAAATTGAGCCAATTACTGGACTAAACACCGGTATATAATAAGTTCAACCAGTTTTCAAAATATTAAGATTAAAATGCAAATGTATACAAGTAATCATACTTTTGCTTTAAAAAAAAAAAATCTGAATCTTCCTGTGCATCTTTTATGAAAATCTGCTAACATAATATAAAGTTTCCATTTCTTTTGTTAATACGATTAACTTTATGGCTTATTACTACAGATAATTTATTTATTTTAAAGTATATTTCTGAAATGTAATGGTTAGAACTCAAACAAAACTGTTCCAATTTGCTTTCCCTATTCAAAGCATTTGTATTATAAAATCCATTTCTATCTTTACCATTGTCTGCTGGGTAATACCAATGCACAACATAAGGTTTATTAATGCACAGTGGTAACCCTCCACTTAATTGGACATTAAAATATTGTTTTACTTATGAATTCAAAATTAGATACAGCATTGCAAAAATCTGCAGAAAAAATAAATATTTTAAAATCATTTTAAATCTGTCTTTTTGTAATAAAAATATGCATTCGGCTAGATTTAGAGTTTTGTCGGTAATGACCCGCGTAGCTAACGCTCCTTTTTTCCCCCCGCACCTTTTAAACAACGCTGGTATTTAGAGTTCTCTGAGGGGCTGCGTTAGGCTCCAAAAAGGGAGCGTAAAGGCATATTTACCGCCACTTCAACTCTCAATACCATCGTTGCTTACGGTAGCGGCTAGCTGGAAAAACGTGCTCGTGCACGATTCCCCCATAGGAAACAATGGGGCAGTTTGCGCTGAAAAAAAACCTAACACCTGCAAAAAAGCAGCGTTAAGCTACTAACGCAGCCCCATTGTTTCCTATGGGGAAACACTTTCTAAGTCTGCACCTAACACCATAACATGAACCCCGAGTCTAAACACCCCTAATCTTACACTTATTAACCTCTATCGCTGACACCTGCATTACACAATTAACCCCTAATCTGCCTCTCCACCGCTGCCACCTACATTATCCCTATGAACCCCTAATCTGCTGCCCCTAACATCGCCGACCCCTATATTATATTTATCAACCCCTAATCTGACCCCCCCAACGTCGCCGCTACCTACCTACACTTATTAACCCCTAATCTGCCGACCAGATGTCGCCGCTACTCTAATAAATGTATTAACCCCTAAACCGCCTCACTCCCGCCTCAAAAACCCTATAATAAATAGTATGAACCCCTAATCTGCCCTCCCTAACATCGCCGACACCTAACTTCAAGTATTAACCCCTAATCTGCCGACCGGACCTCGCCGCTACTCTAATAAATGTATTAACCCCTAAAGCTAAGTCTAACCCTAACACCCCCCTAAATTAAATATAATTTTAATCTAACAAAATAAATTAACTCTTATTAACTAAAGTATTCCTATTTAAAACTAAATACTTACCTGTAAAATAAACCCTAATATAGCTACAATATAACAAATAATTATATTGTAGCTATTTTAGGATTTATATTTATTTCACAGGCAACTTTGTATTTATTTTAACTAGGTACAATAGCTATTAAATAGTTATTTACTATTTAATAGCTATCTAGTTAAAATAATTACAAAATTACCTGTAAAATAAATCCTAACCTAAGTTACAATTAAACCTAACACTACACTATCAATAAATAAATTAAATTAATTAACTACAAGTACCTACAATTAAATAAACTAAACTAAATTGCAAAAACAAACAAACACTAAATTACAAAAAATAAAAAAAAGATTACAAGAATTTTAAGCTAATTACATCTACTTTTTGCGGGGCATGCCCCAAAGAAATCAGCTCTTTTGCCTGTTATGAAAAACACAATACCACCCCCCAACATTACAACCCACCACCCACATACCCCTACTCTAACCCAAACCCCCCTTAAATAAACCTAACACTACCCCCCTGAAGATCTCCCTACCGTCTTCACCCAACCGGGCACAGATGGACCAAAAGAAGACATCCGGAGTGGCAGAAGTCTTCATCCTATCCAGGCAGAAGAGGACATCCGGACCGTAGACATCTTCATCCAAGCGGCATCTTCTATCTTCATCCATCCGGAGCAGAGCCATCTTCTTCCAGCCGACGCAGATCCATCCTTCTGCCACAACGCCTACTCTCCGAATGAAGGTTCATTTAAATGACGTCATCCAAGATGGCGTCCCTCGAATTCCGATTGGCTGATAGGATTCTATCAGCCAATCGGAATTAAGGTAGGAAAAATCTGATTGGCTGATTGAATCAGTTCCGATCAGCCAATAGAATGCGAGCTCAATAAATCAGCCAATCAGATTTTTCCTACCTTAATTCCGATTGGCTGATAGAATCCTATCAGCCAATCGGAATTCGAGGGACGCCATCTTGGATGATGTCATTTAAAGGAACCTGCCCGGATAGGATGAAGACTTCTGCCGCTCCGGATGTCTTCTTTTGGTCCATCGGTGCCCGGTTGGGTGAAGACCACTCAAGGTAGGGAGATCTTCAGGGGGGTTGTGTTAGATTAATTTAAGGGGGGTTTGGCTTAGAGTAGGGGTATGTGGGTGGTGGGTTGTAATGTTGGGGGGTGGTATTGTGTTTTTTTTTTTTACAGGCAAAAGAGCTGATTTCTTTGGGGCATGCCCCACAAAAAGCCCTTTTAAGGGCTGGTAAGGTAATAGAGCTGTTAACTTTTTTAATTTAGATTAGGGTATGGAATTTTTTTATTTTGGGGGGCTTTGTTATTTTATTAGGGGGCTTAGAGTAGGTGTAATTAGCTTAAAATTCTTGTAATCTTTTTTTATTTTGTGTAATTTAGTGTTTGTTTTTTTTGTAATTTAGTTTAGTTTATTTAATTGTAGGTACTTGTAGTTTATTGATTTAATTTATTTACTGATAGGTTTAATTGTAACTTAGGTTAGGATTTATTTTACAGGTAATTTTGTAATTATTTAAACTAGGTAGCTATTAAATAGTAAATAACTATTTAATAGCTATTGTACATAGTTAAAATAAATACAACGTTGCCTGTGAGATAAATATAAATCCTAAGATAGCTACAATATAATTATTCGTTATATTGTAGCTATATTAGGGTTTATTTTACAGGTAAGTATTTAGTTTTAAATAGGAAGACTTTAGTTAATAATATTTAATTTATTTTGTTAGATTAAAATTATATTTAACTTAGGGGGGTGTTAGGGTTAGACTTAGCTTTAGGGGTTAATACATTAGAGTAGCGGCGAGGTCCGGTCGGCAGATTAGGGGTTAATACTTGAAGTTAGGTGTCGGCGATGTTAGGGAGGGCAGATTAGGGGTTAATACAATTTATTATAGGGTTTTTGAGGCGGGAGTGAGGCGGTTTAGGGGTTAATACATTTATTAGAGTAGCGGCTATGTCCGGTCGGCAGATTAGGGGTTAATAAGTGTAGGTAGGTAGCGGCGACGTTGGGGGGGGCAGATTAGGGGTTAATAAATATTATGTAGGTGTCGGCGATGTTAGGGGCAGCAGATTAGGGGTTCATAGGGATTAATGTAGGTGGCGGCGGTGTGCGGTCGGCAGATTAGGGGTTAAAAAAATTTATTAGAGTGGCGGCGATGTGGAGGGACCTCGGTTTAGGGGTACATAGGTAGTTTATGGGTGTTAGTGTACTTTAGAGCACAGTAGTTAAGAGCTTTATAAACCGGCGTTAGCCCAGGAAGCTCTTAACTACTGACTTTTTCCTGCGGATGGAGTCTTGTCGGTAGATGTTCTACCGCTCACTTCAACCAAGACTCTAAATACCGGCGTTAGGAAGATCCCATTGAAAAGATAGGATACGCAATTGGCGTAAGGGGATCTGTGGTATGGAAAATTCGTGGCTTGAAAGTGAGCGTTAGACCCTTTCCTGGCTGACTCTAAATACCAGCGGGCGGTAAAAAGCAGCGTTAGGAGCCTTTAACGCTGCTTTTGACGGCTAATGCCAAACTCTAAATCTAGGCGATTGTTTGCAGTTCTGAGACAAACCCTTGGAAAATCTCTTAAGTGTTGTTTTTCTTAATTTTCTTATTGTTGCCAATAAGAGAAAGTTATAAATGATCTCCTGCTCATATCAACCAATCACCGTGCAGCATATAAGAATGTCAGAGTTCCGCATTTCATGCTCTACAGCCTCACTGGGGAGTGGAAACGCCACATATTTCATAGTAACTTTCTGGTAAAGTATGCAATATAAATAATGAAAGTGCACTGCATTTTATTTAAAAAATAAGGTATAATTAAACATTTATAGAAAATTAAATTTGGAGTTTAATCTCTCTATTAGATAATCTTTATTTTGTGTTGTATCCAATAGGACGTATATATACACATCATGCGACACAAAGCTCATTGAACCGCATGACGTATATATACGTCGGAGCTGCAGGAAGCTCCAGCAGTCTTGGCCAGTTACAGATGAGTGCTGGAGTTCCTGAGCTCCAGTCATCTGCCTGCATATGGAACAAGAACACAATCAGTGTTCCATTTCCATATGAAGGCAGATGCCAGATCATTACAGAAGGTGGCACTGTGTGTGTCACCTTCTGTAACGATCATCTGCTGGTGACGGCGGGAGGTGTGGATGGAAAAGTCGGAAGCGGATGGGTGGATCAGCACAGGGTGGGGGGAGAGCTGGATGGGACCTACACTACAGAAAAAATTAAGGGAGAGGAAGGAATGGGGAGCTGAACTACAGAAAAAAATGTGGAACAGGTGTGGGGGGCCCTAACAAACGAATGCCGGATGTGTGAGCACCACTACACTACAGAAAAATAACAAAAATATTTAAAAAATTAAATAAAAATATATATATATGTATGAAGTATTGGCAGACAGTATTAAAGATGGCCACCATTAGTACTAGGGGGAGGGTTAGAGAGCTATTGGGGTGGGGGATCAGGGAGGTGGGAGAATCACTACACTGTAGAAAAAAAAAAAAAAAAAATATATATATATATATATATATATATGAAAAAATAATAATAAAAAAATAAACTGTTTACTGCCAGACTGATGGTGACCAGTGGGGGGAGAGGGAGGGAAGAAAGCTGTTTGGCGGATCAGGTAGGGATCAGGGGGTTGGAGGGTAATCTCTACACTACAGTTAAAATTAACATTACAAGCTACCTGATTAACCCCTTCACTGCTGGGAATAATAGAAATGTGGTGCACAGCTCCAATTAACGGCATTATAATGACCCAAACCTGCTATTTCTGAACAGAGGGGATCCCAGAGAAGCTTTTACAATAATTTGTGTCATTATTGCACAAACGGTATGTAAATAATTACAGTGAGAATCCCAAAGTTTGTGAAAAGTTAACGATTTTTTTTTATATGATTGCATTTGGCGGTGAAATTTTAGCATGAAATATACCAAAATGGGCCTCAATAACTTGAGTTGTCTACTTAAAAATAATATATATATATATATATATATATATTCATATATAGTATATATACACACACACACACACACACAGTTGAATAATAGGTACTCACAGGACATATAGTGCTATACAAAACCCTTTTTAAACAATATAAATACTATATAGAAGGCACTATAAAAGTCCTATGAGTGCCTATTTTCAAGTCGATATATATATTTGATAATGAATAAAAGTACCAAGGCAGATGTGTCAATTGGTAAGCATAGTTGTATTGGGAAGGAAAACACATTTATTAACTACACTCTATTTTCCGCATTATAAAAATCCCTGTTTTCTGGAAAAAAGATGCACTTTCTCCTAATGAAGACGGGCCAGTGCATCATAGATCGTGTGCATTAATCCTTGACTGACAGTGGAACAAACTTTGAGACAGATCCTATTGCCAGTAATTTAAAACTAGTTGGCTGTTCTTATACCAGCGCATGTCAGCCTCAGCTTCTGATGTCAGTATCACAACTGCCATGAGACACTTCACTAACGTTTTGTTGGACAGAAAACTGTCAGTTTGGCTCCTTTTCTTTTGCTTGTTTTTCTGGATGAAATAGTAACTCTTGCTGTTTAATTACTTTATAGTAGAAATATAATACAATACATTTTTATCTAATTAAAGGTAATGGTCATGATGTAAAAATACATTTATAAATAGTCTTAAAATATTTACTTATTTAAATTGGTTAGAATGGGTATTATGTTATACAAATACATATTATTTAATATTTATATTCACATCTTCTGTATTCAGACTAACAATTTTAATGTTTGAATGTTTAACTTTATTATTTCTACATGAAAATATTCATGTAAAATTGAAACAAAAACAGATATTTAAGTACAGAATTTTCAATTATATTTTATTAAAAAAAAAGTCTTACTAAAATAATTATATAAATAAAGCAAAATAAAATTTTGATAATGAGCACGTTATACAGAATATAAAGTGTAATAAAATAAATATATCTATCAAAAAATCAAATGTAATTTGAAATAACAACCATTAATCAATATTTAAAATGTATTTAATTATATATTTGAAAATAGAATATTATATTATACTATATATAAAATCTATTTTATAAATTTGAAAATAAATTATTATAACAATAAACCCAATTTTGAAAACTTAATATCTTAAAGGGACATTAAACCCAACATTTTTCTTTCATGGTTCAGATATAGAATACAGTTTTAAACAACATTTCAATTTACTTATATTATCTAATTTGCTTTATTCTTTAGATATCCGTTGTAGAAGAATTAGCAATGCACATGGATGAGCCAATCACACAAGGCATCTATGTGCAGCCACCAATCAGCAGCTACTGAGCCTATGTAGATATGCTTTTCAGCAAAGGATATTAAGAGAATGAAGCAAATTAGATAATAGAAGTAAATTATAAAGTTGTTTAAAATTGTATTATTTTTTTTTAAATCATGAAAGAAAAGATTTGGGTTTCATGTCCCGTTAATAAAACAAATGTAATCAATTGTAAAATAATAATACTATTAGAATGTTGGGAAAAGAGGACTTTCACTACCCAACAATTTATATTTCTTATACATAACAGTACACATTTATAATAGGTTTTCCTTTAGCCAGAGTAGTCCAAATGTTTGCAGGGCCCTCAACTGAGGGTATACATAAACTGTTTTTTTTTAATTTTATAGTAACACAAAGTCATAAAACCAAATAGCACAGATTTTCTGCAAACATACAGGGAACTTTTGTGATTTGTTGTAAAGTCTAAAAACTTTACATATCATTTTGTTTAACATACATGTATTTTTCTATTTCTAGAGCTATCAGGGCTGGATTTATCTTTTATAGGATCCAGTAACAAATGTAATCAATGGGATACCTATATGGCTGGTCAAATGTCTCAGATTTGTAATCCTAAAATAAATAATGAGCACAGCACTTGGCTTTCTTGAAGTAATTTCAAGTGGAATGTGCATGTTACCACTGGGTCTCTACAAACCGTCCCTCCAGTAGAAATCAACATTGCAATTGTAACAAATTTAAAATGGACCAAATGTCAGTTTATTGAGGTGTTTGAGGCCTTCTTGTAGCCTGAAACGTCACTCTAACTGCTAATGCATTAAAACACCTCAATAAAGGGACATTGGTACATTTTAAAAATTGAGTAGTGCTGTTACAATTGCAATATTGTGCTCAGATTTGTAATCCTCCACCTTCATCCTACATTCAGCCTCACCAGCCAATTAGAAACTGCTCTCATCCAAAGTAATCCTGAAAACCTGGCCTGTTGGGGAGGCCTGAGGTCTACACTAAAGACGAAACATGCGTGTGGTCTACTCATTGTGAAAGGAGCAACATAACTTGAAATAGGACAAGATGATGTGCCTAAGCTTCCTAGGTTTTTTTTTATAATCTATCATTTTAGGAAATGGTGATTCTATCACTTATTTTCAAGCTGTATAGTTTTATTTTTTAACCTGTTATGGCCAAAATGTCTGTTATGCTGGACCATAAAATAATTGGTACATTTTAATTTAAATGTGACAGTAAATCAATATAAATGTATAAACATTGAGCACCGTCCAAGGTTATAAGGTAATTTCCTATTTAATGGTTTCTTATTAGGACAAAATGAAGGAAGCCAGATTTCATAATGGGTCTGAAACTCGGAAACCAACTTAAAGGGACACTGTACCCAAAAAAAATATTTTGTGATTCAGATTGAGCATGAAATTTTAAGCAATTTTCTAATTTACTCCTATTATCAAATTTTCTTCATTCTCTTGGTATCTTTATTTGAAATGCAAGAATGTAAGTTTAGATGCCGGCCCATTTTTGGTGAACAACCTGGGTTGTCCTTGCTGATTGGTGGATAAATTCATCCACCAATAAAAAAGTGCTGTCCAGAGTACTGAAACCAAAAAAAAGCTTAGATGCCTTCTTTTTCAAATAATGATAACAAGAGAACGAAGAAAAATTGATAATAGGAGTAAATTAGAAAGTTGCTTAAAATTGCATGCTCTTTCTGAATTACAAAAGAAAAAATTTGGGTTCAGTGTCCCTTTAAGCAGGCATACAGCAATTGGCCAGAGAACTACCTTATCCTAATGTAAGATCAAAGAAGGTGAATGACAGGATAACACTTGTATTTCTACAATCTGTCTAAATAATGCATTCCCATAATGGATCAACAATAGAGTTCATCAAAAATTGCAGGACCAAAGATAAATCTCAAGTTGGTGCAAAGATCTGAGATAAGGCTGTAAATGAGGCTGCTGTAAAAGCTGTACAGCTAACCCATCTGACTCCAGCAATGGTTGGTAATTTTGTGCTAAGCTGATGATTTTGTGCTAAGTAGGATCGGAGTTGTAAATCAGGTGCTGGGAGAGACGTAGCTGTTGTATAATTCATTTCCTGCATGATATTTTTACCCATGATGCAACTATTTTAAAGTTTTTCACTTGTCTACTGAATCCAAGATTCCTCCATCAACCAGAGTTTCAGCACTCATAGAAGATGACAACAAAGCAGATAGAGAAAAAATAAATTAAAACAGATAAGGATTTTCAATGAAATTATTAACTGCAACACAAAATAACCAGGAAAAGAGTAAAGAAATGATTAACAATAAAACAAAATATTGTTAAAGTAATAAGTGGGATCAAACCACTGTTAATAGTACTGATTTATTGCACTTTTATATTATCATACAGCACTGACCTCTGGATAGCCTCCAACATCATGGACATCAATTCCAAGGAAATGTCCAAGACCATGTGGCATGAAAATTGCACCCAGATGTACTTTCAACATTTCATCAACATTTCCTTTTAAGATGCCAATTTTGGTCAGTTCTTCCAGATGGACTCTGTCGGCTAGACGATGCATATCTGGCCAAGCAACACCTTGAAGAAATCAAATGTTATATTTATTGTTTGGGGAACAAACACAGTGATGCCCTTTAAATGTATCAAAATGTCAGATGTTCCAATTTACAGCCTTATAATGAAACCGAGAAAATTGTATTCCATCCCTCTCATTAACTGTTTACAAAAGTGCTCATCTGCCACAGGTCACTAACTGTACAGTGAAATCAATAATATATTGCAAATCATATACTGGATGTTTAGTTAATGTACTTTATAGATTATATTGTGTGTGTGTAAGGGGTAATGTAACTACGTAGAAACCAGTCAAATATACAGTCTGTGCGTTCCTATGCACATTATTACTCTTACTCCTGGCAGACAAATGAGCGTAATATCCAATGAGGAATTTATAGTACAACGACAACACATGGAAATACAGTACATCATGAATAAATGTTGTTGCCAGTTTTACTATATTATTATATCTATTTTATGTTATATATGCTGTGTATTTTGGTATTGCTCCTTACAATGCTTCGCTCTCATTTAATGTGCTTATTATATGCGCTTTTGTTTAGATGTAGCTTTATATTGATTCTATGAACATTAGGATTAACCTTTTGGCTCGTTTTATATTATTAAGGGTTTCTATAAGGGACAGTCTACTCAAGAATTGTTATTGTTTAAAAAGATAGATAATCCCATTATTACCCAAACTTTTTCCCTCCATGATTACCTTGTATCTAAGCCTCTGCAGGCTGCCCCCTTATTTCAGTTCTTTTGACAGACTTGCATTTTAGCCAGTCAGTGCCCTCTCATAAGTAACTCCACGGGCGTGAGCACAATGTTATCTACATGGCACACATGAACTAATGCTCTCTAGCTTTGAAAAACTGTCAAATGCATTCAGATAAGAGGCTGCCTTCAAGGGCTTAGAAATTAGTATATGAGCCTACCTAGGTTTAACTTTCAACCGAGAATACCAAGAGAGCAAAGCAAATTTGATGATAAAAGTAAATTGGAAAGTTGTTTAAAATTGCATGCCCTATCTGAATCATGAACGTTTAATTTTGACTTGACTGTCCCTTTAATTAAAACCTAGAAATGTGTTTAACATTAGGGTGGATATTATTTATGTCAGGTTAAAACTGGGCCATGCATTTTTTTTTATTGTAAATTGTAGTACACATTCAACAACAATAACTTGCTATACTGCTGTGTGATCAAACCCTGTTCATGCTTAATTATGTTTAAATAATTTTCTATTTCAGCTACAAATTCAAGTTCTACTTTTGAGTACCATACATACCTGCCATGCTATGAACTAAGGTGTCTCATCTATCAAACTAAGGTGTCTGATCTATCAAACTAAGGTGTCTGATCTATCAAAAAATGCTTTTTTTTTTTACATAATTATATGCTTCATTTATCAACTTATCAAATATATGGACACAAAGCCTACTAACGATTTGGTAATTAAAGACTCCTTTTGTTATGCAATGGAAAAACAGTAATAGCTAAAGCAAAAGCATAGGCAGTGGCATATTCTGAATTTAAAGGGATACTAAACCCAATTTTTTTCTTTCGTGGTTCAGATAGAGCATGAGATTTTAAGCACCTTTCTAATTTACTCCTATTATCAATTTTTCTTTGTTCTCATGCTATCTTGATTTGAAAAAGCAGTACTGTAAGCTTTAGAGCCGGACCATTTTTTGTTCAGCACCTGGGTAGCACTTGCTGATTTGTGGCTAAATGTAGCAAACCAATCAGCAAGCTCTACCAAGGTGCTGAACTAAAAATGGGCCGGCTCCTAACCTTTTTATTACTGCTTTTTCAAATCAAGGTAACATGAGAACAAAGAAAAATTGGTAATAGGAGTAAATTAGAAAGTTGCTTAAAATTGCATGCTCTATCTGAATCATGAAAGAAAAAATGTGGGGTTAGTATCCCTTTAAAGAAAGTAAAAATGAATTATTTTTTTTTTACTTTGCTAAAGAACAGTCAATGACCCTATGTGCTAACATCCTTAAAAATACATTTAGCTCCTAACCTATTTCTCCACATAGGCTCCCCCAGGAACCAAATATGGAGGAAGCACAGAGTCAAAAGTAAAGGGGCCACTATTACACATATGTATAATAAAAAAACACATCACAATAGTGAGAGAGATTATCATGCTTAGGGGCCCACAGAAGGTTCATCTATAATGAAGCCCCCACAGAGAGAGAGTTTCTCCAAGCTCCCAACCCAAGAATTAGTAAACCAAATACGTCAAAAATGGTTAGGGAATTGATAATTAACATATTTGGCAACTGTAAAAAAACAAATGCTGTTTAAACTGAATTTATTAGGATTAAATTGAAATTATGTTAAAGTTTATAACTATTTACCTTAAAAGTCCTATAAATATATATATATATATATATAGGTATTTTTGAGATTGTCAATTAATTTGTACTAAACCATCTGAACTTCAGTGATTCAGTGTATGATAACTGTGATTTAAAGCAAACATTATATACTTTCAACATGTCTGTTTAATAATATTTGTGTAATAAGCACACAATATAAATATGTAAAATATACGTTGTCATTATACTGTGATATATGCTCAACTACTGTGTTATCCAGCCTAGTCAGACAGGAAACAGTCTGAACCTCAACATTTCATGTGATTTTATAGTGCAAAAAAACATTTTTTATATGTTTGTTTCATTACAATGCATCTTATTCTTTAATTATTTTACATATCTTATTTTTTGTGCATACGGGTGAATTGACTGTTATTTTTAAATTTTTATTTGAATGCTGTTTTAACTTTAGGTTTGCAGTACATTTGCTCTGCTGTGGCTCATATATGTGACAGGCTATAACTTATAACATCTGTAGTGTGCACTTTCAAGTCTCAGAATTGGAAAACCCAAACATTTTAAATTAAAGTTAAATTACAGGAAAAGAAGCAAAATGAAAAAAGAAAAAAAAAATATTTGTATAGCAAATTAATTTATTTTGTTTTTTACTATACATAATGAAACATTTTATATTACAAATACAATCTCAATGTTTACTTTCCCCTTTAAGACAACAGTAGATGTTAGGGTTTTGCAGTAGAGAATGTTTAATCTCTTCAATAACCACATTCGTATGGAGAGTGAGGTTTGCAAGAGCCCTACTGTTTAATAGGGCAAAATAATCTTTGGAAAAAAGAAGCACAAAAATAAAAATGAAGTTGCATTATTTACTGCAAAATGTTTCCCAGATATGAATCAACAATTTCATACAAATTCCAGTTATTGTCCCTATAAGTTACAGTCCTTAACCACATAAGTACTCAATGGCATGATAAACATTTATAGTTTGCTTTGACCAGTTCATTATTTGCAGACTCCTATTAGTGCCTTTCAGTATGAGGCACTGACATCTCCCTTCTTAAGTTTACATCTTGCCTGTAAGTGCTCTTCAGAGATGATGTGAGAGTTATAGTGAAGAGTACAGAAAAGTTTAGTGTGTGAATTCCTATTATATGCAACAAGGCCCCAAAACAATAATAGAACTCTCAGAATGGTGAGGAATGCAAAGTTACCATAAAACAAGCATTCAAGACAATACAAGAACTTACTTTTACAAAGTAATCATATAGAATTAGATATATTAAATGTGTTTTTCTTCTTGTGGAAGAGTCCACAGCTGCATTCATTACTTTTGGAAACTCAGAACCTGGCTACCAGGAGGAGGCAAAGACACCCCAGCCAAAGGCTTAAATACCTCTCCCACTTCCCTCATCCCCCAGTCATTCTTTGCCTTTCGTCACAGGAGGTTGGCAGAGAAGTGTCAGAAGATTGAACATAGTCTCTCTTAGTACCCTTCGAAATGGTACTGGAGCTTTAAGTAATCCTGTCAGCCTCTCAGTGAAAGCATGGATGAAAGTTAGAGTCCGGAGATGCAGGGAGAGTCTTTCTGCGAAACCATTCCGACTTATGTTAACAGCTCCTGGGCAATCAGCGTTGTTTCGCTGCCTGCCTTTATTTACTCAAGTCCATGTCAGAAGCGAGACTACTCTCTGTCCCAGTGGGACTCATATATCTTATGGAATCAAGGGTTAATATCTCCTGAGAGGGGTTATTGAACAGGAGGGACTTTAATCATGTTTGTTATGTGATTCTGTCTGCTAATGTGTAGTGACGCTCGGGCTCATGGTTATTCGGAGCATAATGGCCTATCATCAGATTGCGCGGTCCTATTGGACTGGCGCGCCTTTTTGGCTTACATGGTGCACCTTGTGACCGGGTGTGGTCACTTTGTATTTTCATTTCCGTATCCTGACTGAGTGGCGACGGAGAGAGTCTGTTCGTTAGTTGTCTGGTTCACAGGAGGTGGTGAGTACACCAGCCATTGGGGGTGTAAGGTGCCGTTTAGTGTTTGTCCATAGTTGCAATCTTAAAGTTATGGAGGATTCTGATTTTTTGGAGACGGATATCTCTGATTCGGAGTATACGTCTTGCGAGGAGTATGAAATGGCCCGGGTTATCCATGCCCATCAGTTATGTTCCGTATGCCATTCTAGAGTGCTCTCTTCCCCCGAATCAGGGAACTTAGAGTGCGTTGAGCCATCCGCCCCCAGAGGATCCCATGTCCTGTGAGGCGCGTTCCCCAGAACCTTCTTTTGCTACGCAAGCAGGTGTCTCTATGGCTGTTACTCCTTCTCCAGAAGGCGGTTAGTTTCCTCTAGAGGTTACAGCACAGTTCTGCATGGCCATATCTATGGCGCTGGCACATTTATACCTTCCAAGAAAGGTATTTAAAGATACTGTCCGTGTTCTGTTAACCGAGGTTTGTCGGATGTGGGACCGCCTGAGTCAGTTCAACCTTCTGGGGAAGCGACGGCCACCCTCGGGCCAAGGTCGTCCATAGATGGCGGGGGATCATTTTGCCTTCCGTTATAGACTGGCACATCTTTGTGTCCTACTAAGGCATGTTTTGGCAGTGTTGGAGGATCCCAGTCCTAATGGGCTGAGGGATCCTCGGTCTTCTGGGCTGGAAGGCAAACTGGGTTAGAAGTATGGGGATGAAGCCAATCTCCTTGATGTCTCCGTTTTTTCTTTTCTTTTAAGTATCTGTTCCAGTTCTGAGCGTGGGAGAATGAGGCCTCTGATCGGCTGTACCTGTTAGTACGCCCAATCTCCTTGGGCGTTCACCCTCGGGTGCTGCCTTCATTTTATTTGATCCGGTTAGGATGTGTTTGATTTGTTTTAGGAAGCTCATGTCTGTTATGATTTTTCGTTTGGGAACATTTTTTCTCGGAAGTTGCCCATTACTATATGACAACATAGTTATGTTTATAGTTTAAGTTATCGTTCCCTTCGGGAGCTTCCATTTTCTTGGACCTTGGACAATTCCGGAGTGTTCTTGTACCAGGCGGGTACTGGTCGGGCGCTAGCTGCTGTTCCTTATGGTTCATGTCACCCACGTGGTGCTGGTGTGCTGGTTATCCTGTCGGGTGCTGAGTCGTTCACTTTGGTAAAGTGTTGTTTTTTTTGTTGCCTTACATTACTAGATCTTATTCGTCAACCCGTTCCTCATTCCTCAGTGGACGGAGTGACGGAGGGATTGTATACGGTCCTCTTTACCGTTCCTAATGTTAAGGGGGTTCCGGGTTTGGACCTTGCTAAAGCTTCATTGTGGGTTCAGGAGGTCCTTTGGCCTCGGAACCGTGTTTCTCCATTCCCAAATGGTTTGGAGGTTTGGATGACCTCTGGAGATCTGGGGTACCAGATTGGATGGCGATTTTCATCTTCTCTCTTGGTATCTTCTGGATGTCTGTTTCTTGTGGCCTAGTCGCAGGTACCTCTCGTAGATTGCTGGGGCTGTTTCTTTACCTTCTTGGGCGGTTGGGTCATCTGTGTCTGGAAGTTCGGATATGTCCTTCTTCTTTTTTCCTTTCAAGTATCCCGCACGCTCTCATAATTGGGAACGCAGGGGTTTGGGTATTCCTTTTTCCCCCCGGTATTTGTCCCTGGTCAGCTTGTCTGCCAGGAGTTGTGGGGTTTTCCTGGAGGCTGATCCTGTAAGGATCTTTGGAGATTATATTGTCTTCCCAAGCTAGGGGGCTTGTTTAGAGCCTGTCCCTTGTAAACCCTGTGGTCTTTAGACCTTGGGGTATTGCCCTTTGATCCTCTAGGAAATGTAGCTCTTTGGGCTTGCAAGTAGAGGGTCCTGGGTTCAGATCCACCTACGGGTGCTGGTTGCCATCTTCTTAGGCCTGTTGAGATGTCTTTCTAGGCTCTTGGTCTGAGCCTCTGGCAAACGTCCAACGTCCAAGGGCATTGGGATGTGGGATGCCCTACCTAGGGTGTAATCCTCCGTATGGGGCAACTTGGTGGTCCCTTAGGGGGTTAGAACATTTGGCCGGTCCCGGGTTCTGGGGAGATTTGATAACTGCCTGACGTTTCGTTTTGCTGTCTCTCAGGCGGTACCTAACAGTGGTTGTCAGGGGCAGCTATTGCTCCTTTGATGTGGGCTCGTGGTTGTTGTCTCAACTGAGCTGGTGGTAATGGCCGAATGGTCTCTTCTCAATTGTTTTTTTACAGTTTCTCTACATCCTCTACATTTCCTTTGCGTTTGCCCTCCTTTGAGGAGATTTTGGAAGCGTTGCAGTATCCATTGAGGCCTGAAGGTCCTTATCTTCTCATTTCCGAGGGGTTTCTTCCCTTCCTTGTGTGCAAGATGTCATGGGGGCTGGATTCTGGTACTAGGACGCTGTAGTTCAGTGTTCTATCTCCCTTTTTGGGAGTGTTCCTTCTTTAGGGAAGGGAGCTGTGTAGGGGTTCTGGAACCCGAGCATATAGTTTTTCTGCCATGGTTTCGTGGTAGCATGCCAGATTTAAGTAATGGGTCAGAGTTGTTCTCCCAGGGGTTTCGTTTCCTCTTAGGCCCTCCTTCTCCTCCTGAGGTCTAGTTTGGAGAATTTTGTATTCTCTGCCTTCGAACTTTGCCAGCCTTTTTTTGGGCTGGGTCCATTACTTTGGAGTGGGAGTCGGGGATCTGTCTGCTCTGTTGAGTCTCGACTGTGTACTTTCAGTTGATCCTGTTCTCCTACCTTCGGTGGGGGGGGGGGGGCTTCACAGTGTTTTATCCCTCCACTGGTTGCATTTGCTGCTGGTGTTGGATGTTCTTCTAGGGTCTGGATTTCTTCCTGGATGAGAGTTGTTGCCGATATTTTTCGGCATTTCTCTGTGGGATGGTGTCCCACGATGGCTAAGGGTCAGCTTTCCTGCCTTGAGGCTGGAGCTTGCGAGTTCTTGTTCAGTTGTGGCTCTGTGGTCTTCAAGAGAGCCTCTTTCTTGCTAGTACAGTTAGTCTCTCCCAATCCTCATCTGTAAGCTCCAAATTTTCCTTCGATCCTTATATAGGTTTCCTACCAATGGTTAGCTAGTTTTAGCGGTTGTGTCTGCTAAGACTATCGTTTAGTGGGGAGCTCGGGCTTCCTTGGAACATCATAAGCTGCATGGTATTGTGTCAGAGGATCTGAGGATAGGCTTTTGTTCTTCCTCGTGATCGCTCTCTCGTAGGTGTAGAGTTAAACTCTGGGGAAGGGATAGGATCCTTGTCCTCTAGGGAGTTCATTTCCCTGAGCGGTTGTCTTGTAGCAACCGTGGGTTTTTTCTTAACTTAGTGTGGTGGTCCTTTGGATCTTTATGGGTCCTCTGTTCTTGCCCTCGGGGGGAGGTGGAGGTTCTCTTCCTTCGGATAGGGGTAATTTTCATGTGATCCTGAAGCCTGCGGGGCTTGGCTCCTCGGAGGCCATTGTGCTCAGTGGAATCTAGGGATTTTGAGTGATCTCTAGCACGGCCTTGCCGGTTGTTTAATTGATGGGCAGTTACTTGTTTCCTATAAGGTTTTTACCCCTTTGTTTCTAGTTTTTATTGGGTGTTGGGTAATTTCAGGCTGTGGTGCCCTTCGAAGGGTCCGCCTTCTGTACCTGCCCTTTGTTTGCATTCAGTGTCCTCTATAGCTTGGGTATTGTTTTCCCAAAAGTAATGAATGCAGCTGTGGACTCTTCCCATTTAAGAAGAAAAACTTAAATTATGTTTACCTGATAAGTTTCTTTTCTTCTGACGGGAAGAGTCCACAGCTCCCCGCCTGCGTTTTATCTATGGGGGGGATGTATTTTAGTTTTTATTCTTCTGGCACCTTTTTTACCCTGATATTTCTCCTACTGTTCCTTGTTCCCTTAGAAGAATAACTGGGGGATGAGGGAAGTGGAGGAAGTTTTTAATCCTTTGGCTGGGGTGTCTTTGTTTCCTCCTGGTGGCCAGGTTCTGAATTCCCAAAAGTAATGAATGCAGCTGTGGACTCTTCCCGTCAGAAGAAAATGATCAGGCATAATTTAAGTTTTTTATTGTAGTAACTGTATCTTTTTTATCCTTGCAGACATCACAAGCAGGCGGCTTTTGTAAAGCTGTTTTCACAAGGTCCAGAGTCACTCCACAGCAGCTCCAGTCCATCACAGCTTGTCAAATATAGCTTGAGTGGTTGTTTGCTTCATTTTCTGAGGCATTCCAATCCCCTAGGGGAGTGGCCTCTGAAACTAAAGACCATCAAACACCTCTTGCATTTCTGTAAAAAAATGTGCTTTGTCCCACGCTCCCTAAGGAGGCCAAACAGCAAATTCTGATTTGCAGGATTTCAAGGTTACAAAAAAAAAATGTTTAATATGCCTTTAAATAGACAATGTACTCAGGTAAGCAGCTGATTAGAGTTGAATTTATTCAAAGCTCTGCAGCAACACCCTTTCATATGGTCTGGGCCCTCCCCCATAAGTTGATTTCTCTTCCTGTTTGTTGCTTATATAGCTTTTCTATATCCAATACTACATTATTAGAATTTTCATACACTCCAGCAGGTAAATGGATCACTGATAGCATATTACAAGGGAAGAAAACTATACTGTCCCTTTAAAATGCCTAATTTACATAGGGTTTTTACAGACCTACATGTAAGATATGAGACCAAGGCAAAAGGAAAACATGTGGTTATTGATTCATTATTGACGATGATGACAACTGCTTAATGTGTTCAAATGCACGTTTTTCACTTAAAGGGATAGTGTAATCAAAAAGAAAACTTTCATGATTCAGATAGATCATGCAATTTTAAACAACTTTCCAATTTACTTTTAACATCAAATTTGCTTTGTATTTGGTATTATTAATTGAAAGATAAACCTAGGTAGGCTCATATGCTAATTTTTAAGCTCTTGAAGACTTCCTCTTAGCTCAATGCATTTGGATAGTTTTTCACAGCTTGACAGTGTTAGTTCATCTGTGCCATATAGATAACATTGTGCTCAATCCTGTGGATTTACATATGAGTCAGCACTGATTGGCTAAAATACATGTCTGTCAAAAGAACTGAAATAAGGGGGCAGTCTACAGAGACTTAAATACCAGGTAATCACAGAGGTAAAAAGTGTATCAATATAACCGTGTTGGTTATGTAAAACTGGGGAATGGGTAATAAAGGGATTATCTATCTTTCTAAACAATACAAATTCTGGAGTAAACTGTCCCTTTAACTGCCTGAGTTTCCGGGAACTGTACAGCTGCCTGTAATTATTCAGGGCTGTGGCTTAGGATGTGTACCCTGTGCTGTCTAAGAATGCGGCCAATTTCTGTATTTTGTAGGTACTTAGGGAAATGAAATTGCCTGGAGTAGACTGCCCCTTTAATTAATTATTTTGACATGTGATATTTTATATTATTCGGTGTCACTTTATACTTAAAGGGAGTGTAGTTTATTCTGCTGGCTGTTTACATAGCCTGTCAAAAGCCTGAACTTAAGTATAGAAACTTTCAGTATAGGTGGGGATAACACAGGCTAAATCAGCTATTGCTAATGCAGAAATAAGGGTAAACTAGCTACTTGTAAACAATTTAATACACTCCAGCAGGTAAAATGGATAATTGGGAACAAATTAAAGGGGAAGTGCACTTTACATGCCCTATTATTTAGCAATTGGATACATACAACACATTGATAGGGCATAAAACACAATTATATATAACATTCTGTGAATTGAAGTTAACAGGGCTTACGGCTAATTTTCAAAAGCATATTTAAAAGCAATTTAAAAGGACATAGTGAAAATTGAGATGTGCAGTCTTGAATAGAGGGATATTTTTATTATACTCATATTAGTGAAAATGCTTCTAGTAAAAGTTATTGCCTTTTCTTTGGCATATGTACATATGCTTCTAATGTCCCCTGCTTGCACATTCAAATACTGAGTTTCTTAAAAAAGCATGTGGTAGTTTGTATTAACCAAACTGAGTAATCATATGCAATACTCCTGTCCACTACAAAGCACGGTTTTGAATGCAGGTGCATAAGTGCATGTGTAGCATATTTAGATACGTCCTGAAGCAGTAATGCATTTTAGTAGAAGCATTTTTGCTCATACAAGTATAGTGTAAAAATGCTTCTACTCAAAACTGAAATGCAGAGAGTTTTTAGCAGTTTAGATAGCTGACTGCTTTGGAAGTTAAGGAGTTTAAAGATGCCAGCTACTAAGGAGCCATCCTTACAATACATGGGTATTTGGCTCCCCTGGTACAGACAGCTTTTTTTTCTCTTTTACAAAGGTCAGGTCATTAAAAGATACATTACGTCTGTATTCCTCCTATCGGTTATCCTCAACACAGGTCAGATAGTCAGATGGGAACGTCCTTGGACTTTGAGAGGTTCATGCCCAGAAAAAAAAATTGCTGATTATGAGTCTACTTAATTCTCAATTTACTGCCAAATAATATAATGTGTAATACAGGTCACTGAACCAATGGCCGAGCTGCTCTGTGAGGCCCAGAAACAGTAAACCTATAGCACTGACTGGTCAGCTGCCAGCCAGAAATTATTGGCACAGGGAAAACAGCCACCTTTCCCAACAAGTCACAGGGGAAATATTTATTTAAGAAACCAAAGATTACAGTAACTGCTCTAACAAATAACTGCTCCAGCTCATGAGCATTCAAATTGTCTCTGGTTTATTAAGATTAGAGATATCAGAACACCAGTTTACTGATTTGAAGACTAGAAGATGAACATTTTATTGCATTGCATTCTCTACAATAAGCTACTCACCACCTAAACAAATTGAGTTTGTTGTTCATTCGCTAGAATGTTTTTGTAAACAAACTGCAGCGGTAAATAAACGTGTAGGATTTTCTTGAAAAGATGAGCTATGGGGAAAAAATAAAGTTTACTTTGCTTTAAAGAGATAAGGAACTCAAAATTAAACCATCAATGGTACCAGAACATGTGCTTTTAAAAAACATCAAATCAGGGGTATAACTAGTGCACTGTGGGCCCCAGGACAAAGGCTGTGTATGGCCCCCCATTTCAACAGCACCCTTTCCAAAAGCAGCATAAACCTCCAATAGTATAATTTATTAGCATACCTGATTACTAGGGATATGGCTTCCTGTACAGCAACACAGTGTCGGCCATCTTGGAGACCGTGCCACCATATTTGTAAAGGCAATTCAATACTCCTTCCTTACACTGTGAGCCCTGTTTTTGTAAGATGGGCCCCCTAGAGGTGTGGACCCAGTCTCAGTTGAAGCCCCTGAGACCCCTGTAGTTACGCTCCTGCATCAAATTTACTTCTATAATCAATTTAACTTTGTTTTCTCAAAAATCATTTTTTTAGATGTTGCTCCTTTCTATGACAGCATACCTAGATGCCTAAGAAAGAGTGTGCACGTGTCTTGTGAACTACATGAAGGCAGTGTTGGCAATAATTTTTGTAACATTGCTAAACACCATTGCAAAAATAGTCGCTCTATAGTAATCAACATACATAAACAATCCTGAGCTTACCTCAGTATTCTCTCATACAAATGAGTTAAGCTTCAACAAAAGACAGCCAGAGAAGGTGGTACAATTGGTAACAGAAGCAAACAGGATTTCTTTTAAATGAACTTCCTGAATTATGAAAATTTAAATTTAATTTTGACTCAATGTCCAGTCCATGTAAATCAACTGGTTTTAATTATAAACAAATTTTTATTCCCACTCCTAATACTGAAAATATTTTGTGGAAAATGTAAAGAAAATCTACATAGAATTATTATGTAGAGATAATCCATTTGTTGCATTAACCTATTATTATTATTCTGGTGCAGACCTTGCACTAATATAAATGCAAAAAAAAAAGAAAGAAATATATAGGATAAATATTGGAAATAGCCAAAAAATACAGGGTATTCATCAAAAAGAAAAAGTATCTTTATTAGAATAATAAAAAAATATTAAATCCAGTACATATAAACATATAAGTACCCTCAATGACACAACACCGGGATGGAGCTGCTGTTGCGAATTTCTTGGTGAGGGAGGTGGCTGAAGTAACGGCTATGGCACCTGTGTGAACGGCATGGGACGCAGCGGTTTGAATAGTGCTTGGGACCTCGGCACTAATACTATTAACAAGCATTCTTATCGCCTGTGAATGTGCACACTTGTAGCGCTGGGGCTTTTTAATTTCTGTTGTCATTGTATCTGTGGATATGTTTATTTATTAACAATGATAACTTTGTTATTTTCATAATTTCTTTCTATATTTTGTGAAACTTGCCCAGACAGAGCCTTTTGTAGCATTGAGTATACTCATACTATTTGTATATATCCTAAATGTAATACTTTTTTTTTACTAATTCTACTACTAGTGATCTTTAGTAAGAAGGTTGTGCAACAAAATATGGAGATTAAAGGGCATCGTAACTGTTCACTACCATTTAATCGATATGGGAGAGCACAGCTTTTGCACTAAATAAAAAATGTAAGCAGGAAAATTATTTATTTCCCCTTTAACCCTTTAATTTTTAAATGTGGCTCCACTTATACAGATCTATTTTCAAGCACTGGTGAGGAACATTAACCCTCACTACCTGGGTGTGTGTTATACCACATATATAAAAAAAAAATAAACATAATCTGGTCCTGGAACAGACCTGATGACATTTTGGAGTTTATAAAATAATTTTAAATAACTGAAATATTATAAATACATAATTAATAAAATAAAAGCTAAATGTAGACAAACAGACATAATCTGAACACTCACTGTACATTATCTTCACTGTGACCACAGTGTATCTATATCTCTATGAGTACAACTTTAGGGATACTAAAGTAAAAAATAGACTTTTATGAGTCAGATAGAACTTGCAATTAAAAGAAAAAATCAATTTTGCTTCCATTATTAAAAAATGTATATGCACTACTGAGTATGTGCAAGGTTTCACAATATGTACATTTATGATTGGCTAATGGCTGTCAATGATACAAGGGGGAGGGAAAATATAAATTGTGATGTGCCTTCCACAGAAAGCAATAGGGATCACTGCCTATTCAAAAATCCACACATATTGGCAGTAAACTCAGATCTTGCCGGCAGTGAGGAGGGGACGTATTCAAATCTGATTTATTCAATGTAGAAAGTGAGTTTACTAAATATATCTATAGAAACTGTACACAATTAAATCTCCCATAAAGTGTTAAACAAATTTAAAACACAATGCAAGGTATAACAGTAAATCTTACTGAAATGGTATGTCTCCACATACGAAATATGTGACAGGGTAAGGCTATTCAGTTAATACCAGCTTTCAGCTTACAGCAATGCACAAGTTCATTTTCATTTAGCCCCAGAAGTGGAAACTATGGATGGTATTTAAAGCAGGTGTATCCCTCGACTGTCCATGAATTGCAAAACTCAATTTTTTTTCTAGGGCTTTCAAAACGTAAACTGCTTATAAAGGATTTATTTTGACATTTGTCTTGGTGCTTAACTGCTGCAATATGCTATACATATTTTCATGTATTGTGACATATAATTACCTTTTTACTTCTGGTGCACTTAGGTAGCTGCCTATTTTGCATAAATAGCCCTGTTTATGCATATTCTAAAATGTAAACTAATATGAAACTTGGCAAATTATCTGACCCCTGGGTTACAGCCTATAAGCAATTTACACCTCCTATCTATTTTGAGTAGGAGTTTGAACTGACACAACATTTTTGCAAGACACTAGGTGGTTTAAATGTTATAAAGTATATTAATATAACAATGTTGGTTGTGCAAAGCTGGTAAATAGTTAGTAAAGGCATTGTCTATCTTTTAAAACAATAATTTTAGAGTTGACTGTTCCTTTAAACTAAGGGATGTTGTACAGGTAGGCCCCGTTTTTCTTTCTTGTGTCAGTTTCTTTTTTACTTGTTGTTTTCTCTTAAAAACTCATGTACCGTTTATTGTTTTTTTAATGTCCAAAAAACAATTAAAAAAAAAAACTGACATGCATAAATGATGCTCTTCCATATGCAGTATAGAAAAACACCAGTACAGTATTTTGTTTACTTGAACCTTTCTGCTACCACTGAAAGTATCCATATTCACACATGTCAACCTCCATTTTCTACAAACTCTCTAATATAAAAACAGCCTTTACAGATGTAGTAACAAAACATTGTTTGCAAATCTCACACACTGTTTTTTTCACACAGTATGTATGGCAATGTTATCAGCATTTGCAGCGTTTTTCTTTTGGCATTATGTAGTCACCCTGCAGATGTCTGTAAAATGTATATACTTGTTAATCCGTGTGCTCTGCAGATTGAGGGTAAAAGATCAGGGCCTCTCCTGACAAAGCCTCAAAAAGCAGACAGACGGAATTTGTCTATCAGATACCATGCCACTAGTAGATAAGGGCAGTTAAATATACAAGAAATTTAGCTGTCATTTACAGTAGGGCAATCTAGTGCAATGGCCCAATCTCACTATATCTACAGTCTACAGCATTTTTGTTATTTTTTTTACTGGGACTAGGAAACTAATGCAAAATAAATAATTATTATAAAAATAGATAGTTATATTGATTTATAGATTATTAGTTTATATATATATATATATATATATATATATATATATATATATATATATATATATATATATATATATATATATATATATATATATATATATAAAACATCATCAGTCACTGGGCACTCTCAGGTCTTAAAGGGACATTAAACACTAAACACATGCTAGATAGAATGATGCATTCAAAGAAAAGATTAGTCCATGACTAGCATGTAGATGTATTTTTTAAAGTTTCATTAGTTGTTTAAAAAGTGACAAAATAAGTGTAAAGTTTTAGTGTCTATAAAACACTGGGAGCTGCCATGTTGTAACTTGTGTTACCTTCTCTGCTGTGGCCAATTAGGGTCAGTTATAAATAGGTCACTAGAGTGTGCAGCCAATGGTTGTGCTGGATTTAACAGTGTTCTGCACTTCCATTTCTATCAGGAACTGAAAAGCTCACAATTTCAGAATGGAATTACAGGCAAAGAGGACAAAATAAATAATGAAAGTATATTGCAGAGTTGTTTTATCTATACAATTTATTATTTTATATTACCATCTCAAAGTGTTTAATGTCCCTTTAAAATAATTATTCTTGGGGGCGGAGCCTGGCAAGAGACAGAGATGGAGGTGTAATGCTTGAGCTCTGTGCAGAGAGCTAGACAAAAGATGGCCAGTTCAGGCTAAACGCTCAGAAATGGTGATGGTTTTGTGTGAGGCAATTGCGGAACAAGGGGAGACACTAAAGCAACTACTTATAAGCAACCCGGCAAAGATAAAACCGGAACATGCAGCGGAAACAGATCTCCGTATCCCACAGTACATACGCTGACGCCATCTTGCCTCACGTGCAGCGCTACCAACAGCAGTCATCGGAGCCCTGTTTGAAAGGTTGGTCCTCCACGATTAGGGGTAAGGCATGATTGACTACCACTACAGCCCTAATACAGCACTCCACTATATCGCTACTTGCCTGCATATAACCCAGTAGCTGGAACTAAATAGAACTGGCGATAAGGAGCGGAGGGAGAGGGAATAAGAGAATCTCTAGCCTACACACTGTAATCTGCACTCATAGAAATAAAAAACAACGGAAGGCTTTATAGAAGTGCTCCCCTACAGCTACCTCACTGGGGAAGAGGGACACACGATAGGGACACACTTTGGGACTCTCATACATTAAGTGAAGCAAAGCTCTGAGAGCGGTATATATAATAGTGCTCAGAGAGGAAGAAAAAGAAGGGGGGGGGGGGGAACAGTGTCCTGGTTGCTCCCTCATAAGAAGCAGTAGGTTAGATGACTTATGCTTATAAAGGCAGAGCATTATAATCAAGATAGGTCTGATATGCTGACTGAGCCCTGGGATTGAATAACATTCACCAGACATAAGAGAATTGCAATTTAACACCTCTGAACTCTGGTACAAGTACAACTCAGTGATTGACAACAAGAAATATATACACACTTGAAACTCTAAAGGGCTGTACTTCTGTAGTGTTGAAGGGTTAAGACGTTGGTTCAAAATATTCAAGATGTCCTCCAGACAAGTTAAAAAAGTTAATTTGGCTGGGAAACAATCAGCAATTAATTTATTTTTTAAGCCATCTAAAGGAGATAAATCCTTAGAACTTCTAGAAACAGAAGTGGAAGGTGCCTCAGACCTATCATTTCATGAAAGATCCGCAGCTACTGATGCTACGCCTATCACAAAGGCAGACTTAAAAAATATGGTATCCAAACAGGATATCAATATAAATTTTGAGAAAATGTGGGCAAAACTAGACTCCTTTCAAGCCACGGTAACTAACAGCCTAACTGAAATAAAACAGGATATGCAAGAGCTGGGCACGAGAGTAGCTACGCTAGAAGAGAGTGACAATCTTCGCGAAGAAGCTACTGACAAAATCTCGCAGCAAATTCAATCTCATCAACAAGAGATAGAAGACCTTCAAGATAAAATGGAGGATCTCGAAAATCGCACAAGAAGGTGCAATCTGAGGCTTAAGGGGGTCCCAGAGCTGGTAACGCAGACGGAATTGCAGACCTATTTGATACAACTGTTTAAGGCTATCACCGGATGCAGTGAAGAGGATCACTTTCAAATTGAGAGAGCACATCGAGCACTCAAACCCAGACCTAAAGGAGATCACCAGCCAAGAGATGTTGTTGTCAAAATGCTACGCTTCCCAGATAAAGAAGCAATCCTATCAGCGGCAAGAAAGCATCAAACATTCAAATTCCAGGGCTCAGTAATTCAATTTTACCAAGACCTATGTGTACGAAGACTCCAGAGAAGATATTCTTTGCGACCTTTAACTGTACTGCTTCAAAAGAGTCAAATACCCTATAGATGGGGATTCCCATTTGCTCTAATTATACAGCATGAAGGAAAAACACTATCTATTAGAGATCGCCAAGACATTCCAGAGATATGCTCCTACTTGAATATGGAGCCTCCAGACCTGTCAACTCCTGATAGGGACACAGAAGAGGACACCGGTCAACAAAGAGAGAAAACCTACAGAAGAGCCAAGCGGACAACAGTCCAAAGGAAAACAACAAAATAATGCAAGGTTCAAAATTGAGAAGAGGCAGCAGCTGAAAAATCAGATCAAGGCATATCTCCAGGTTCAGATAAGTATGTTTTGATGAATGTGACTATCTCCCTTTTGTTTTTTCTTCCCCCCCCCTCCTCCCCCCTGGAATTTAGACACAGACTGAGAGAGTATTTTTGTCCCCAAAACAAGATATGTTCAGACAAGGGGTGTATACAGGGGGCTGATCCACCACCTGAGAGATATAAGACTGTGCATAACACATGCCGACAATGACTATCTTTTTGGAATTAACATACATGTTGGAGAGATTATCCAGGTGGTGACGGAGATCCACGATTTCCTGGACAAGAGGAACTCTTTTTGACCGGGGGGGAGAGGGGGGGGGGATAGGAGATATAGGAATGCTGAGGGGTTGTTAAATATTTCATGTTAGAGGCTATTTAACTTAGACAGGGCCCATGTTATGGAACTTTGCTGGTTCACTTTTGTCTTACTACAAGCTACTATATACTGTATTACTGCACGTTTAGATAGGATGTTAGAATTTTTTTCGTTGTTTTTTCTAACCCCCTTCACTCTTGAACATAAGATAATTGTTTACTGTTTAATGTTTAACTTGTTCAGTTGTTTTCTTTTGTTATTATTGATTCAAGATCTGATATTTACACAGGTTCATATTCTCATCCAGAGGAGACGCAACTTCCCCATAGGTAGACCCTTACTAGCGTCCCCTAGAGCCGCTAACATTAGGAAACATAAAACCCACAGTTCACATGCCTAGTGATCTAATTATACTCTCACATAATGTGAGAGGTCTTAATACCAATGTTAAACGTAAGATTGCGCTAACGCAATATATAAAATTAAAAGCTAAAATAGTGTTTCTTCAGGAGACTCATTTCACACAGGATATAATCCCTAAATATTGGCACAGACAATACCCTACCCTACCCACTTTCATTCCACAACAGATGAAAAAAAAAGAGGCGTTACAATTTTAATACACTCCTCTTTACAGTTTGAGAAAGACGAGATTATCACAGACCCCGATGGCCGATTTCTTATTGTAAGGGGACGTACCCATGGAATGAAGGTTACTTTATGTAACGTTTATGCCCCGAATGAAGGCCAGCGTTCTTTCTTTCAGAACATTTCTCATACACTTACGCAGTGGTCCAATTCTAGGGTAATACTAGGTGGGGATTTTAATATTAACATCACCAGACATGACATTGAGACGGGCACGAGGAGTTCAGGTAAACAGCTTAGGCAATTATCAATAGTGAGGTCCATAAGAGATGCGATGTCTGAACATAATCTGCTGGATACTTGGGAAACACTGTATGGCCACACTACAGATCATACATTTTACTCGCATGCCCATAATATTTACAATAGATTGGACTACATATGGACTAGTCAAATTCTGATACCAAATATCCTGTCCTCTAGTATCCACCCATGTGTCTGGTCAGATCATTCGATACTTCAATTAACAATGACTGGACTTATTGACTTTCAAAGGCCAAAATCCTGGACATTTGATCCCTCCATCCTTAACAATGTAGTGTTCCACACTGAAGTAGAAAAACTCATGAAAGAATACTGGTCTTTAAACGCAAACACCGCAGTTAACCCACTTAACTCATGGGCAGCACATAAACCTTATATTCGAGGGATTTTAATAAAGGAAAAGGCTAGAATTATCAAATTAGCAAATGCAACTATTAACCGACTCCATTTAGATATTAAGGCTTTAGAATCCCAACACAAAAACACACAATCTAAGGCTACGTTCAGAACCCTCCAAACTAAAAGAAACCTTCTGAATACAATTGTAAATGACTCGGCGATGAGAGCTCTTCAGAGACTCAAAGCTGGATACTTCCTATACTCTAACAAGCCAGATAGGTACTTAGCCAGTAAACTACGAAACAGAACAAAGACGTACTCTATACCCAAATTACTCACACAGAGGGAGACCACGACGTCAGATCCCCAAGAAATAGCTAATACTTTCGCTGAATATTATGCGACATTGTATGATGGTCTGAAAGTACATCACACCGATCAAACACAGTTACTATTATCCCGATTTTTACAAAGCGCCAATCTACCCAAGATTACACCTGAGGAAAATGACATATTGAACGCTGAGGTCACTGCCCAAGAAATTCTCACGATATTGAAAGACTTAAAATCAGGCAAGGTGGCAGGGCCTGATGGTCTGCCCAGCGAATATTATAAATTATTTAAATTACCCTTAGGACCATACCTTCAAAAATTTTGCAACGACATCTTACAGGGCAATACAATACCTACTGACATACTTAGGGCTAAAATAGTGGTCATTCCTAAACCTGGAAAGGACCCTACTAAATGTCAAAGCTATAGACCCATTTCATTAATAAATCAAGACCTCAAGATCTTAACAAAAGTATTGGCAAACAGACTTCCAACTTTATTCCCTAGATTGATCCACCCTGATCAGGTGGGTTTCATTACAGACCGAGAAGCCCCGGATAATATCCGTAGAACTATAGATCTAAAAAAAAGGGGACGCCTTCTCTGCTTCTGTCTCTGGATGCGGAGAAGGCGTTCGACCGCATAGACTGGAATTATATGTTTCAGACACTCTCAGCAATGGGATTTAGTGGCCCGTTTATAAAAGCATTAAGTGGGAAATACTCGACCCCCAAAGCCACCATAAGCGCAGCAGGTTACATGTCCAAGACCATAGACATTAAAAACGGGACGCGACAGGGATGTCCTCTCTCGCCGCTCCTGTTTGCCTTGTGCATTGAGCCATTAGCGGCCGTTATAAGGAATGCTGAGGATATCAAAGGAGTGACGATTGGCGATTGTGAATATAAACTTTCACTTTTTGCGGATGACGTGTTGCTGACTCTGACAAATCCACTATTCTCTTTGACTAACCTCTATAGAGTTTTACAAGATTTTGCAGAAATCTCAGGATATAAGGTAAATATTGACAAATGTGAAGCTTTACCATTGTCACTCCCCCCCCCCCCCACCCAAAAAACTGATAGAAATTAATTTCGATATTAAATGGGTAGAGACCTCCCTCACCTACCTGGGAATTAAACTCTCTGACTCTTACGAAAATCTATACAGACTAAACTACATCCCTTTATATAGCTCCATTAGAAAGGACTTGAGAGCCTGGAAAAAAGGAACTTACTCATGGTATGGTCGCTTGTCATCTATAAAGATGAATATACTCCCAAGGATATTATACCTCTTTAGAGCCCTCCCGAACAAAATTCCTTACATTGACCTTCAAAAATTACAACTGGACCTCATCTCTTTTCTGAGAGGGGAGGGGAAAGCTAGAATAGCATCACACATACTGACGAGACATAGAAGGCTAGGGGGAGTTGGGGTCCCGAACTTACAGGACTACTTTGTAGCAGCTAGGGTAGCACAAGCCTCGCTCTTACTGAAGCCAATACACAACGTTATCTGGATGAAAATTGAAACAGACACAATGGGTTTAGATAGTGCTGATGATCTGAAGATCGAACCGACCTTAAACTATCCTCGACGCTAGATACCATTTCACACTGGAATCAGATATCCAAACACTCGACACTACTCCCTTTGGGGACATGGCTTAGGTCAATCAGATTATTGTTGCCAAAAGACACACATAGGCTAGTGGGTAAATGGATCAATAAGGGATTATATAGGGTAGCGGATTTTATCACACACAAAGATAATCTCCTTCAATCAGCTACAAGACAAAATTCACCCGCTCAAGCTACACTGGTTTGTATATCTTCAAATCTCGTCAGCTCTTAACAAATACGACAAATCAGTAAATCTAGGTTATGTTATAGAGGATGCGGGGGACGAGGCTCATATAGACACATGTGGTGGGACTGCGCCAATACCCAAAATATCTGGCGACAGATTAATGACCTACTCAGTAAGGTCCTAGACGAAGACATCTCGCTAACAATGGCCCAGGCACTACTACATAAGCGGATTCCTAATTTGAATCCTGCTATTAATAAGTTTATAAAAATAATCTGCACAGTTACTAGAATCGGCATAGCGAGGCATTGGAGAGAGGGCCCCCCCACATGGAGAGAAGTTCTAGATAAAATACAGGATACCTATATTATGTCTGAGAAAGCAGCTTGGATACAGGGGGATAAAGAGCAATTCCCCAAAATATGGTTCTATTGGATAATGCACCACTCATAGTCGATAGGTAAAATACACCACAAGTAAGGGTATCCAGATAAATAAACTCTTTTCATTGGTGCTCTGGATGGAATCGAACTAAATAAAGATTTTAGACAATGCGACAATGGAATATGTTGATATATGCTATCATTGATCTTGATTTGTTTGATTTTTTTTTTTTTTAAGGATAAGAATTTGTTTTGTGTTCTTGTTCGATATATGCATAAAATGTTTCTGTATTTTCCAAAACATAAGGCTCTCCCGGGAACTATATAAAACCTGTTCCCGGGAGGCAGCAACTGTTGTAACCTTGAAATATGGAAACAAATAAAGACTTTTCAACTAAAATAATTATTCTTTAATTCTTCAATTTTTAAAAAGACATCAGAATTGTCGATGTATATATCAATGTCTTAAAAAAAGGCTTGTGAATAAGCCAAAACGTTGACAATTCCCATGTCTTTTTAAAAATTTAAGAAATAAAGAACAATTATTTTAAGAGTGCTCTTCAGTGACTGAGTGATGATATTATATTATTGTAGGAATAAGGATTGCACCCAGGCAAGATAATGAATACAAAGGATTGAGTGATTGGAGATATATATATATCTTGAAATTTCCAATAGTCCCGGACGAGTAAAAAATGTGACATTTTCCTATCTTTAATATTGAGCATATTACAGCATTCAGAAAGTAATAAAACCAATTCATTTATTCACATGTGGTTATGTTACAGCCTTTGGTTTAATTTTTTTTTTTTACATCAATCTACACTCCATACCACATAACAACAAGGCAAACTAGATTTATTTAATAACTTTGCAAATGTATTCAAAAGAAAAAAACTGAAACATCACATTGACATAAGTATGTAGACTCTTAACTCAGTACTTATTTGAAGCACCCTGGGCAGCAATTAAAGCTTTAAGTCTTTTTGGGTATGATGCGACAAGCTTTGCACACCTGGATTTGGGAATTTTCTGCCATTCTTCTCTACAAATCCTTCTTAAAGGGACACTGAATGCAAAATTTTTCTTTTGTGATTCAGATAGAGCATGACATTTTAAGCAACTTTCTTATTTACTCCTATTATCAAATTTTCTTTATTCTCTTGGTATATTTAAAGGAAATGCAAGAATGTAAGTTTAGATTCCGGCCCATTTTTGGTGAACAATCTGGGTTGTCCTTGCTGATTGGTGGATAAATTAATCCGCCAATAAAAAAGTGCTGTCCAGAGTTCTGAACCAAAAAATAGCTTAGATGCCTTCTTTTTCAAATAAAGATAGCAAGAAAATGAAGAAAAAGTGATAATAGGAGTAAATTAGAAAGTTGCTTAGAAATGCATGCTCTATCTGAATCACAAAAGAAAAAAATTGGGTTCAGTGTCCCTTTAAAGGGACACTGTAGTCAGAATGGTAATGGTTATATCACAAGTGTATACATGTAAATAAAGCTTTTTATAATGTTGATCATGTATTAAATGTGTACTGTTTTCACAATATATATGTTTAAAATATTTAATTTTTCCAAACCCACTGTGTTGTCTGCCATTACTTATATCCAATCTGGGCTGACAACTGCAGTTGTAAGATGGCGATTCCTAGACGCAATGCACATGCGCAAGTTAGCGCAACGTCATCGGATACGTCACCATCTTATGTGGAAGACACAGTCAATCAGAAGACTTTGCTGCGCAGTAAACGTAAGTACTTAGCGTGTAAGCGCTTCGAGAATCGCCCTAGAATAAACGAGCAAACAATATATACTTTGTAACAGTAGAGAATACAATAATTTTGGGAAATTATAATTTTGATTATGTTTAATTAGCTTATAGAAAATAGAATCTCCCTAGGATGGACGAGCAAAATAACAAATTATTACAACAAATGTATTATTTAGAATCCATAAACAATAAAGCTAATAGTATAGCATATGAATTGAAGAATCCAATATTTTTTATTGTCAAATAGTGAAATAGTGGTATATATATATATATATATATATATATATATATATATATATATATATATATATATATATATATATATATAAGTTAGTAACACAAAAGTGTCTTACTATCAACAAATGTGTGGCATAATAAATAAATCATAATGATTACTGAAGACCTTAGAACGTATCTTTAAAAGAATATAAATCGAACATCAAATGTGTTCATAACTACTGTATAACACATTCTTTATGTGTACATCAAATAATAACTCAATTAATATATTGACCTGTATCTTTAATTTTCAATAAAAGTGCAGCCAATTAAAGTACAGTATTTGGATATTATAGGAGTTTACTGTTGAAATAAATGTTAGGTATGTATAAAACACATTGCATTTATATTTCTATAAATTTAATGAAATCATTTATAATACTTGCATTATGTATAACACACTTTGCCCACTTTCATTCACAATCAAATATCAATATATTTATATTTTACAGTGCATCACTTAAAAATATAAATTGTAGAAGGATTCTATTATTTTATTATTAATAAATTTCATCAAGTTTATTATTTATAGTATGTGTTTTGGCAATGAAAACGAAAATTAATCTATTACATTTGAATTCAATGTACAATTACATGGCAGAATCACTGGTTATATACTGTATAAATGTTCAAAGCTGATATTGCCTTTAGCGATGCAAAAGAGGACCGCTAGCATTGAAATATATTGGAGAGTAGAATGGCTTGAATACCTATCGCATCGATTGAAAATTTAAATGTGCATGCGTTGTTTTTTTTTTCTGTTAGCTTGAGTGCCGGAATATGCGCATGCAAGAGGAATCAAATGGTATTGCGCATGCGTTGAATGAGGATAATGTAATTAAATTAGATGCAAATACTCCACATCCGATTGGCGAGTTTGTTAGCCCTTAGATGGCCCACATTTGAGGGCTGGATGATGTGATTTAATGGGGATAAAATAAAAAATAATTTTAATGCTAAAGGGAGCTTCGTTTCATAAAATAACAAGGTACATTACATTGCTATGATATTTTAAATGATAAATGTTTGTTCTGCTTTTGCACAGAAAAAAAAAAAGTTAGTAATCCTTTAAGCTCTGTCAGGCTGGGTGGGGACCGTCAGTTGACAGCCATTTTCTCTCCAGAGATGTTTGATTGGGTTAATGTCTGGGCGAGCCACTAAAAAACATTTATACTATTGTGTTGTCTTGGATTTGTGCTTAGGGTCATCGTCCTGTTGGAAGGTGAACCTTCGGCCCAGTCTGAGGTTCTGAGTGTTCTGGACAAGGTTTTCATTAAGGATATCTTTGTATTTTGCGGTGTTCAGCTTTCCCTCAACCATAACCAGTCCCCCAGTCCATGCCGCTGATAAACACCCCACAGCATGATGCTACCACCACCATGCTTCACCTTTGGGGTGATATTGCGCAGGTGATGAAAGGTGCCTGGCTTCCTCCAGACATGATACTTGGAATTGAGGCCAAACAGTTCAATATTCAAAGCATCAGTTCAGAAAATCTTGTTTCTCACAGTCTGAGAGTCCCTTAGGTGCTTTTTTGCAAATTCCAAGCGGGCTTTATGTATCTTGCACTGCGGAGAGGCTTTTGCCTAGCCATTCTGCCATAAAGACCAGATTGGTGGAGTGTTGTAGTGATCATTGTTCTTCTGCAAGTTTCTCCCATCTCCACACATGATCTCTGGAGATCAACCAGATTGACCATCCGGTTCTTGGTCACTTCTCTTACCAAGGCCCTTCTCCACCAATAGCTCATTTTGGCAAGGCAGCCAGCTCTAGGAAGAGTCCTTGTTGTTTCAAACTTCTTCCATTTAAGAATTATGGAGGCCACTGTGCCATAGCAAAGGTCTGTATACATATGTCAATGTGATATTTCAGTTTTTTTTTCTTTTTAATAAATTTGCAAAGTTATAAAAAATTTGGGTTTTGCTTTGTCAAAATGGGGAATGGGGTGTTGATTGATGTGAAAATAAATAAATAATTTAAACCATTTTTGCAAGAGTCTGCAACATAATTTTTGTTTTTATGGTTTCTGTTTTTAAACCTCTATGCTTCAACAAAGGTTTTTTTATGAGAATAAGGTCATCATAGAACTGGAGGTGCGGAACTACTTGGTATATATACAGTGGATATAAAAAGTATACACACCCCTGTTAAATTGTCCGGTTTCTGTGATGTAAAAAAATTAGACAAAGATAAATCATTTCAGAACTTTTTCCACCTATAAACTGTACAACTTAATTGAAAAACAGACTGAAATGTTTTAGGTAGAGGGAAGAAAAAATCTAAAAATAAAATAATATGGTTGCATAAGTGTGCACACCCTTAAACTAATACTTTGTTGAAGCACTTTTTGATTTTATTACAGCACTCAGTCTTTTTGTGTATGAGTCTATCAGCATGGCACATTTTGCCTTGGCAAGATTTGTCCACTCTTCTTTGCAAAAACACTCCAAATCTGTCAGATTGCGAGGGCATCTCCTGTGCACGGCCCTCTTCAGATCACCCCACAGATTTTCAATCGGATTCAGGTCTGGGCTCTGGCTGGGCTATTCCAAAACTTTAATCTTCTTCTGGTGAAGATTTTTGTTGATTTGGATGTATGCTTTGGGTCGTTGTCATGCTGAAAGATGAACTTCATGTTCAGCTTTCTAGCAGAAGCCTGAAGGTTTTGTGCCAATATTGACTGGTATTTGGAACTGTTCATAATTCCCTCTAGCTTAACTAAGGTCCCAGTTCCAGCTGAAGAAAAACAGCCCCAAAGCATGATGCTGCCACCACCATGCTTCACTGTGGGTATGGTGTTCTTTTGGTGATGTGCAGTGTTGTTTTTGCGCCAAACATATATAATTATGGCCAAAAAGTTCAACCTTGGTTTCATCAGACCATAACACCTTTTCCCACATGCTTGTGGGAGACTTCAGATGTGTTTTTGCAAAATGTAGCCTTGCTTGGATGTTTTTCTTCGTAAGAAAAGGCTTTCGTCTTGCCGCTCTACCCCATAGCCCAGACATATGAAGAATACGTGAGATAGTTGTCACATGTACCACACAGCCAGTACTTGCCAGATATTCCTGCAACTCCTTTAATGTTGCTGTAGGCCTCTTGGTAGCCTCCCAGACCAGTTTTCTTCTCGTCTTTTCATCAATTTTGGAGGGATGTCCAGTTCTTGGTAATGTCACTGTTGTGCCATATTTTTTCCACTTGATGATGACTGTCTTCACTGTGTTCCATGGTATATCTAATGCCTTGGAAATTCTTTTGTACCCTTCTCCTGAATGATACCTTTTAACAATGAGATCCCTCTGATGCTTTGGAAGCTCTCTGTGGACCATGGCCTTCGCTGTGGGATGCGACTAAGAAAATTTCAGGAAAGACCAACTAGAGCAGCTGAACTTTATTTGGGGTTAATCAGATGCACTTTAAATGATGGCAGGTGTGTACTGACTCCTATTTGACATGATTTTGAATGTGATTGCTTAATTCTGAACACAGCTACATCCCTAGTTATATGCAACCACATTATTTTAGTTTTTTTTGTTTTCTCCCCTCCGCCTAAAAAATTTCAGTTTGTTTTTCAATTGAGTTGTACAGTTTATAGGTCACATTAAAGGTGGAAAAAGTTCTGAAATGATTTATCTTTGTCTCATTTTTTACATCACAGAAACATGACATTTTAACAGGGGTGTGTGGACTTTTTATATCCACTGTATATGTGTATATAATATATATATATATATATATATATATATATATATATATATATATATATATATATATATATATATATATATATATATATATATATATACTCCAAAGAAATAACTTGCACTCCGTTCTTTAATAGGGATGTTACCACTTTATTCACATATTGTGGTACACTTCACATCCAATGTTTCGGTCCTCCACCTGGGACCTTTATTAAGGTACTACTTGGTATATACTTGGTATATATAGTGTGTGTATAAATAACTATAGAATAAGAAAATGTAAGATGCTTTCATTACTCCACATAATGCTTTGCGTTTTTTGCAATCACCTACAGAAAAAAAATGGCCAAATGGTTTGGTGCCTACTGTTTGTTCAACAATATTTTCTTCATTATCTTGTTATCCGTTATTGAAGGAAAAACATTGCACTACTGGTAGCTAACTGAAAAACAGAATTTATGCTTACCTGATAAATTACTTTCTCTTACGGTGTATTCAGTCCACGGATTCATCCTTACTTGTGGGATATTCTCAATCCCTACAGGAAGTGGCAAAGAGAGCACACAGCAAAGCTGTCCATATAGCTCCCCTCAGGCTCCGCCCCCCCAGTCATTCGACCGACGGTTAGGAGAAAAAGGAGAACCATAGGGTGCAGTGGTGACTGTAGTTATTTTAAATTAAATTTGAACCTGACTTAAATGTCAGGGTGGGCCGTGGACGAATACACCGTAAGAGAAAGTAATTTATCAGGCAAGCATAAATTCTGTTTTCTCTTACTTGGTGTATTCAGTCCACGGATTCATCCTTACTTGTGGGATACCAATACCAAAGCTTTTAGTACACGGATGAAGGGAGGGAACAAGTCAGGTCACCTAAACGGAAGGCACCACTGCTTGCAAAACCTTTCTCCCAAAAATAGCCTCCAAAGAAGCAAAAGTATCGAATTTGTAAAATTTGGCGAATGTATGTAGTGAAGACCAAGTCGCTGCCTTACAAATCTGTTCAACAGAAGCCTCATTCTTGAAAGCCCATGTGGAAGCCACAGCTCTGGTGGAATGAGCTGTAATTCCTTCAGGAGGCTGCTGTCCAGCAGTCTCATAAGCCAATCGGATGATGTTTTTCAGCCAAAATGAAAGAGAGGTAGCAGTCGCTTTCTGACCTCTCCTCTTACCAGAATAGACGACAAACAAGGATGATGTTTGTCTGAAATCTTTAGTTGCTTTTAAATAGAATTTTAAAGCATGAACCACGTCAAGATTGTGTAAAAGTCGTTCCTTCCTAGAAACTGGATTAGGACACAGAGAAGGAACAATAATTTCCTGGTTAATATTCTTATTAGAAACCACTTTTGGAAAAAAAACAGGTTTGGTACGCAAAACAACCTTATCTGCATGGAACACCAGATAGGGTGAATCACACTGCAAAGCAGACAATTCAGAAACTCTTCGAGCAGAAGAAATGGCTACCAAAAACAAAACTTTCCAAGATAATAACTTAATATCTATGGAATGTAAAGGTTCAAACGGAACCCCTTGAAGAACTGAAAGAACTAAATTTAGACTCCAAGGAGGAGCCACAGGCTTGTAAACAGGCTTGATTCTAACTAGGGCCTGTGCAAACACCTGAACGTCTGGTACAGCTGCCAGGCGCTTATGTAACAGAACAGACAGAGCAGATATCTGTCCCTTTAAGGAACTAGCTGACAGACCTTTCTCCAATGCTTCTTGGAGAAAAGCCAGTATCCTTGGAATCCTAACCGTACTCCACGAGTAACCCTTGGATTCACACCAACCAAGATATTTCCGCCATATCTTATGGTAAATCTTCCTGGTGACAGGCTTTCTGGCCTGTATCAGAGTGTCTATAACTGATTCAGAGAAACCACGCTTAGCTAGGATTAAGCGTTCAATCTCCAAGCAGTCAGTTGCAGAGAAACTAGATTTGGATGCTTGAAAGGACCTTGAATTAGAAGATCCTGCCTCAATGGCAGTTTCCATGGTGGGACCGATGACATGTCCACTAGGTCTGCATACCAAGTCCTGCGTGGCCACGCAGGCACTATCAGAATTACCGAAGCCTTCTCCTGTTTGATTCTGGCTATTAGCCGAGGGAGAAGAGAAAACGGTGGAAAGACATAAGCTAGACTGAATGACCAAGGCGCTATTAAAGCATCTATCAATGCCGCCTTGGGATCCCTGGATCTGGATCCGTAAAGGGGAAGTTTGGTGTTCTGACGGGACGCCATCAGATCCAATTCTGGAATGCCCCATAGCTGGGTCAGCTGAACAAAAACCTCCGGGTGGAGTTCCCACTCCCCCGGATGAAAAGTCTGATGACTTCGAAAATCCGCCTCCCAGTTGTCTACCCCTGGGATGTGAATTGCAGATAGATGGCAGGAGTGATCCTCCGCCCATTTGATGATCTTGGATACTTCCTTCATCGCTAGGGAACTCTTTGTTCCTCCCTGATGATTGATGTACGCTACAGTCGTGATGTTATCCGACTGAAATCTGATGAATTTGGCCTCCGCTAGTTGAGGCCATGCTTGGAGCGTGTTGAATATCGCTCTCAGCTCCAAAATGTTTATCGGGAGAAGAGATTCTTCCCGAGACCATAGAACCTGAACCTTCAGGGAGTTCCAGACCGCACCCCAGCCTAACAGACTGGCGTCGGTCGTGACAATCTTTGTATGCAAATGATCCACTCCGGTCTGCTGAAACTCATTCCCTGAGACAGGTGAACTTGAGACAACCACCAGAGAAGAGAGTCTCTGGTTTTCTGGTCCATTTGTATTTGAGGAGATAAATCTGCGTAATCCCCATTCCACTGCTTGAGCATGCACAGTTGCAGTGGTCTGAGATGAATTCGGGCAAAAGGGACTATGTCCATTGCCGCCACCATTAAACCAATTACCTCCATGCACTGAGCCACAGAAGGCCGAGGAATGGAATGAAGAGCTCGGCAGGTGTTCAACAGTTTGGACTTCCTGACCTCTGTCAGAAAGATTTTCATTTCTACCGAGTCTATTAGTGTTCCCAGGAAGGGAAACCTTGTAAGCGGGGACAGAGAACTTTTTTCTACGTTCACCTTCCACCCGTGAGACCTTAGAAAGGCCAGAACAATGTCCGTATGAGCCTTGGCTCTGTGGAAAGACGACGCCTGTATTAATATGTCGTCTAGGTAAGGTGCTACTGCAATGCCCCGTGGTCTTAGCACCGCCAGAAGGGACCCTAGCACCTTTGTGAAAATTCTGGGAGCGGTGGCCAACCCGAAAGGAAGGGCCACAAACTGGTAATGTTTGTCCAGAAAGGCTAACCTTAGGAACTGATGGTGATCTTTGTGGATAGGAATATGCAGGTATGCATCCTTTAGATCCACGGTATTCATATATTGACCTTCCTGGATCATCGGCAAGATTGTCCGAATGGTTTCCATCTTGAAAGACGGAACTCTGAGGAATTTGTTTAGAATCTTTAGATCCAGGATTGGCCTGAAAGTTCCCTCCTTTTTGGGAACTACGAACAGGTTTGAGTAAAAGCCCAGTCCTTGTTCTGCAATTGGAACTGGGTGTATTACTCCCATTTTTAGGAGATCTTCTACACAGCGTAAGAACGCCTGTTATTTTGTTTGGTCTGAAGACAAACGAGAACTGTGAAACCTTCCCCTTGGGGGAGAATCCTTGAATTCTAGAAGGTACCCCTGAGCAACTATTTCTAATGCCCAGGGATCCAGAACGTCTCTTGCCCAAGCATGAGCAAAGAGAGAAAGTCTGCCCCCTACTAGATCCGGTCCCGGATCGGGGGCTACCCCTTCATGCTGTCTTGGCAGCAGGAGCAGGCTTCTTGGCCTGTTTACCCTTATTCCAGCCCTGCAATGGTTTCCAGGTTGCTTTGGGCTGGGAAGCGTTATCTTGCTTTGCGACAGCAGAGGTTGCAGCAGGTCCGCTCCTGAAGTTGCGAAAGGAGCGAAAATTAGCCTTGTTTTTGGCCTTAAACGGCCTATCTTGTGGAAGGGCATGACCCTTGCCCCCAGTGATATCTGAAATAATTTCTTTCAGCTCTGGGCCGAAAAGGGTCTTCCCCTTGAAGGGAATATTTAACAGTTTGTTTTGGACGACACATCCGCCGACCATGATTTGAGCCAAAGCACTCTTCGCGCCATGATGGCAAAACCTGAGTTTTTCGCCGCTAGTTTAGCTAACTGGAAAGCGGCATCAGTGATAAAAGAATTAGCCAGCTTTAGCGCATGAATTCTATCCATGACCTCATCGTATGAAGTCTCCCTCTGGAGCGACTCCTCCAGGGCCTCGAACCAAAAAGCCGCTGCATTAGTTACAGGAATTATGCAGGAAATTGGTTGAAGTAGAAAACCTTGCTGAACAAAAAATTTCTTCAGCAATCCTTCCAATTTTTTATCCATAAGATCTTTGAAAGCACAACTGTCCTCTATTGGTATAGTTGTACGCTTAGCAAGTGTTGAAACAGCCTCCTCTACCTTAGGGACCGTCTGCCACTCGTCCCGCCTGGGGTCGTTTATGGGGAACATTTTCTTAAAGATAGGGGGGGGGGACAAAGTGTACACCTGGTCTCTCCCACTCCCTAGTCACAATATCCGCCACCCTCTTTGGGATCGGAAATGCCTCAGTGTAAACAGGGACCTCTAAAAACCTGTCCATCTTACACAATTTTTCTGGGACCACCATGGGGTCACAATCATCCAGCGTAGCTAGAACCTCCTTAAGCAGTACACGGAGGTGTTCCAGCTTAAATTTAAACGCTAAGGAATCTGAATCTGCCCGCTGAGAAACTTTTCCTGTATCAGAAATTTCTCCCTCAGACAGACCTTCCCTCACTGCTACTTCTGTGTTTTGTGAGGGTACTACAGATAAATTATCCACAGCGTCTGATTGCTCATCCTCTGTATTTAAAACTGAGCTATCGCGCTTTCTTGGAAAAACTGGCAGTTTGGATAAAAATGCTGCAAGGGAATTATCCATCACTGCTGCTAATTATTGTAAAGTAATAGGGGCCAATGCTCTAGAGGTACTAGGCATCGCTTGCGCGGGCGTAACTGGTGTCGACACATGGGGAGAGGAAGGACTATCCTCATTACCCTCTGTTAAAGAATCATCTTGGGCTACATTTTTAAGTGTCACTGGATGGTCTTTAAAATGCTTAGATGTTTTAGCACACTTTACACATAAATGCAATGGGGGTACCGCCATGGCTTTTAAACATAAAGAACAAGGTCTATCTGAAGTCTCAGACATGTTTGACAGACTTATACAGCACTACAATACAGAAAAAAAAACATAATTTATGCTTACCTGATAAATTTATTTTTCTTGTGGTGTATCCAGTCCACGGATCATCCATTACTTGTGGGATATTCTCCTTCCCAACAGGAAGTTGCAAGAGGATCACCCAGAGCAGAGCTGCTATATAGCTCCTCCCCTAACTGCCATATCCAGTCATTCGACCGAAACTAGCCGAGAAAGGAGAAACCATAGGGTGAAGTGGTGACTGTAGTTTAAAATTTAGACCTGCCTTAAAAGGACAGGGCAGGCCGTGGACTGGATACACCACAAAAGAAATAAATTTATCAGGTAAGCATAAATTATGTTTTCTCTTGTTAGGTGTATCCAGTCCACGGATCATCCATTACTTGTAAGATACCAATACCAAAGCTAAAGTACACGGATGAAGGGAGAGACAAGGCATGTACTTAAACGGAAGGGACCACTGCCTGTAGAACCTTTCTCCCAAAAATAGCCTCCAAAGAAGCAAAAGTATCAAATTTGTAAAAAAAGGTATGAAGCGAAGACCAAGTCGCCGCTTTGCAAATCTGTTCAACAGAAGCCTCATTTTTAAAGGCCCAGGTGGAAGCCACAGCTCTAGTAGAATGAGCTGTAATCCTTTCAGGGGGCTGCTGTCCAGCAGTCTCATAGGCTAAGCGTATTACGCTCCGAAGCCAAAAAGAAAGAGAGGTTGCCGAAGCCTTTTGAACTCTCCTCTGTCCAGAGTAAACAACAAACAGGGAAGATGTTTGACAAAAATCTTTAGTCGCTTGTAAGTAAAACTTTAAAGCACGGACTACGTCCAAATTATGTAAAAGACGTTCCTTCTTTGAAGAAGGATTAGGACACAATGATGGAACAACAATCTCTTGATTGATATTCTTGTTGGAAACTATCTTAGGTAAAAACCCAGGTTTTGTACGCAGAACTACTTTATCTGTATGGAAAATCAGATAAGGAGAATCACATTGTAAAGCTGATAACTCAGAGACTCTACAAGCCGAGGAAATAGCCATCAAAAACAGAACTTTCCAAGATAAAAGTTTGATATCAATGGAATGAAGGGGATCAAACGGAACTCCTTGAAGAACCTTAAGAACCAAGTTTAAGCTCCATGAAGGAGCAAGCAGTTTAAACACAGGCTTAATTCTAACCAAAGCCTGACAAAATGCCTGGCGTCTGGAACCTCCGCCAGACGCTTGTGCAAAAGGATAGACAGAGCAGAAATCTGTCCCTTTAAAGAACTAGCTGATAATCCTTTATCCAAACCCTCTTGGAGAAAGGACAATATCCTAGGAATCCTAACCTTACTCCATGAGTAATTCTTGGATTCACACTAATGAAGATATTTGCGCCATATCTTATGGTAGATTTTCCTGGTTACAGGCTTTCGTGCCTGTATTAAGGTATCAATGACTGACTCGGAGAAGCCACGCCTTGATAAAATCAAGCGTTCAATCTCCAGGCAGTCAGTCTCAGAGAAATTAGATTTGGATGATTGAAAGGACCTTGTAGGAGAAGGTCTTGTCTCAGAGGCAGAGGCCAAGGTGGAAAGGATGACATGTCCACCAGGTCTGCATACCAGGTCCTCCGTGGCCACGCAGGCGCGATCAAGATCACCGATGCTCTCTCCTGTTTGATTTTGGCAATCAGTCGAGAGAGCAGAGGAAACGGTGGAAACACATAAGCCAGGTTGAAGAACCACGGTGCTGCTAGAGCATCTATCAGCGTCGCTTCTGGATCCCTGGACCTGGATTCGTAACAAGGAAGCTTGGCGTTTTGGCGAGACGCCATGAGATCCAATTCTGGTGTGCCCCAACGATGAACCAATTGAGCAAACACCTCCGGATGGAGTTCCCACTCCCCCGGATGAAAAGTCTGACATCTTAGAAAATCCGCCTCCCAGTTCTCTACACCTGGGATATGGATCGCTGATAGATGGCAAGAGTGAGTCTTTGCCCAGCGAATTATCTTGGAGACTTCTAACATCGCTAGGGAGCTCCTGGTCCCCCCTTGATGGTTGATGTAAGCCACAGTCGTGATGTTGTCCGACTGAAATCTGATGAACCTCAGGGTTGCTAACTGAGGCCAAGCTAGAAGAGCAATGAATATTGCTCTTAACTCCAGAATATTTATTGGGAGGAGTTTCTCCTCCTGAGTCCACGATCCCTGAGCCTTCAGGGAATTCCAGACTGCACCCCAACCTAGAAGGCTGACATCTGTTGTTACAATTGTCCAATCTGGCCTGCGAAAGATCATACCTTTGGACAGATGGACCCGAGATAACCACCAGAGAAGAGAATCTCTGGTCTCTTGATCCAGATTTAGCAGAGGGGACAAATCTGTGTAATCCCCATTCCACTGACTGAGCATGCATAATTGCAGCGGTCTGAGATGTAGGCGCGCAAATGGCACTATGTCCATCGCCGCTACCATTAAGCAGATCACTTCCATGCACTGAGCCACCGAAGGGCGCGGAATGTAGTGAAGAACACGGCAGGAATTTAGAAGCTTTGATAACCTGGACTCCGTCAGGTAAATTTTCATTTCTACAGAATCTATCAGAGTTCCTAGGAAGGAAACCCTGGTGAGGGGTGATAGAGAACTCTTTCCCTCGTTCACTTTCCACCCATGCGACCTCAGAAATGCCAACACTATGTCCGTATGAGATTTGGCAATTTGGAAGTTTGACGCCTGTATCAGGATGTCGTCTAGATAAGGGGCCACTGCTATGCCCCGTGGTCTTAGGACCGCCAGAAGAGACCCCAGAACCTTTGTAAAAATTCTTGGGGCTGTAGCTAACCCGAAGGGAAGAGCCACAAACTGGTAATGCCTGTCTAGAAAGGCAAACCTTAGGAACCGATGATGATCTTTGTGAATCGGTATGTGAAGGTAAGCATCCTTCAAATCCACTGTGGTCATGTACTGACCCTCCTGGATCATAGGTAGGATTGTCCGAATAGTTTCCATTTTGAACGATGGAACTCTGAGGAATTTGTTTAAGATCTTTAGATCCAAAATTGGTCTGAAGGTTCCCTCTTTTTTGGGAACCACAAACAGATTTTAATAAAATCCCTGTCCTTGTTCCATCTGTGGAACTGGATGGATCACTCCCATTATTAGGAGGTCTTGCACACAGCGTAAGAATGCCTCTTTCTTTATCTGGTTTACAGATAATCTCGAAAGGTGAAATCTCTCTTGTGGGAGGGAAGCTTTGAAGTCCAGAAGATATCCCTGAGATATGATCTCCAATGCCCAGGAATCCTGAACATCTCTTGCCCACGCCTGGGCGAAGAGAGAAAGTCTGCCCCCTACTAGATCCGTTGCCGGATAGGGGGCCGTTCCTTCATGCTGTCTTAGAGGCAGCAGCAGGCTTTCTGGCCTGCTTGCCTTTGCTCCAGGCCTGGTTAGATTTCCAGGCCGGCTTGGATTGCGCAAAAGTTCCCTCTTGTTTTGTAGCAGAGGAAGTTGATGCTGCACCTGCCTTGAAGTTTCGAAAGGCACGAAAATTAGACTGTTTGGCCCTTGATTTGGCCCTGTCCTGAGGAAGGGTATGACCCTTACCTCCAGTAATGTCAGCAATAATTTCCTTCAAACCAGGCCCGAATAGGGTCTGCCCCTTGAAGGGAATGTTAAGTAATTTAGACTTTGAAGTCACGTGAGCTGACCAAGATTTAAGCCATAGCGCCCTACGCGCCTGGATGGCGAATCCAGAATTCTTAGCCGTTAGTTTAGTCAAATGAACAATGGCATCAGAAACAAAAGAATTAGCTAGCTTAAGTGTTCTAAGCTTGTCAAGTATTTCAGTCAATGAAATAGCTGTCTGAAAGGCCTCTTCCAGAGACTCAAACCAGAACGCCGCAGCAGCAGTGACAGGAGCAATGCATGCAAGGGGCTGCAGGATAAAACCTTATTGAATAAACATTTTCTTAAGGTAACCTTCTAATTTTTTATCCATTGGATCTGAAAAAGCACAACTGTCCTCGACAGGGATAGTGGTACGCTTTGCTAAAGTAGAAACTGCTCCCTCCACCTTAGGGACCGTCTGCCATAAGTCCCGTGTGGTGGCGTCTATTGGAAACATTTTTCTAAAAATAGGAGGGGGGGGAAGCGGCACACCGGGTCTGTCCCACTCCTTAGTAATAATTTCTGTATTCCTTTTAGGTATTGGAAAAACGTCAGTACACACCGGCACCGCGTAGTATTTATCCAGTCTACACAATTTCTCTGGCACTGCAATTGTGTCACAGTCATTCAGAGCAGCTAAAACCTCTCCAAGCAACACCCGGAGGTTCTCAAGCTTAAATTTAAAAGTAGACATATCTGAATCAGGTTTCCCCGAGTCAGAGACGTCACCCACAGACTGAAGCTCTTCCTCAGGTTCTGCATATTGTGACGCAGTATCAGACATGGGCCTTAAAACATCTGCACGCTCTGTATTACGTCTAACCCCAGAGCTATCGCGCTTTCCTCTGAATTCAGGCAGTCTGGCTAATACCGCTGACAGGGTATTATCCATGATTGCCGCCATGTCCTGCAAAGTAATCGCTATGGGCGTCTTTGATGTACTTGGCGCCATTTTAGCGTGAGTCCCTTGAGCGGGAGTCAAAGGGTCCGACACGTGGGGAGAGTTAGTCGGCATTACTTCGCCCTCGTCAGAATCCTCTGGTGATAATTCTTTTAAAGATAACAGATGATCTTTATTGTTTAAATTGAAATCAATACATTTAGTACACATTCTCCTATGGGGTTCCACCATGGCTTTTAAACATAATGAACAAGGAGTTTCCTCTATGTCAGACATGTTTATACAGACTAGCAATGAGACTAGCAAGCTTGGAAAACACTTTAAATCAAGTTAACAAGCAATATAAAAAAACGTTACTGTACCTTTAAGAGAAACAAATTTTGCCAAAATTTGAAATAACAGTGAAAAAAGGCAGTTAAACTAACGAAATTTTTACAGTGTATGTACCAAGTTAGCAGAGCATTGCACCCACTTGCAAATGGATGATTAACCCCTTAATACAAAAAGCAGATTAACAAAACGAAAAATATGTTTTTTAAACAGTCATAACAACTGCCACAGCTCCTACTTTTGAAGCCTTTTGAGCCCTTCAGAGATGTCCTATAGCATGCAGGGGACTGCTGAGGGAAGCTGAATGTCACAGTTTGTAATTTTAACTGCACCAACTGTAACTTTTATACTATAACAGTGGAAAGCCTCAGGAAACTGTTTCTAGGCAAAAATAAAGCCAGCCATGTGGAAAAAACTAGGCCCCAATAAGTTTTATCACCAAAGCATATATAAAAACGATTAAACATGCCAGCAAACGTTTTATATTGCACATTAATCAGAGTATATACCTCTGATAGCAAGCCTGATACTAGTCGCTATTAAATCACTGTATTTAGGCTTTAACTTACATTAATCCGGTATCAGCAGCATTTTCTAGCAAATTCCATCCCTAGAAAAACTTAACTGCACATACCTTATTGCAGGATACCCTGCACGCCATTCTCCCTCTGAAGTTACCTCACTCCTCAGACATATGTGAGAACGGCAGTGGATCTTAGTTACTTCTGCTAAGATCATAGAAAAACGCAGACAGATTCTTCTTCTAAATGCTGCCTGAGATAAAATAGTACACTCCGGTACCATTTAAAAACAAACTTTTGATTGAAGAAAAAACTAACTATATTTTACCACTTTCCTCTAACTACCTCCAGCTATTTTGAGAGCTTGCAAGAGAATGGCTGTATATGGCAGTTAGGGGAGGAGCTATATAGCAGCTCTGCTGTGGGTGATCCTCTTGCAACTTAATGTTGGGAAGGAGAATATCCCACAAGTAATGGATGATCCGTGGACTGGATACACCTAACAAGAGAAATCACTTTTTGAAAAAACGTTACTGTGTCTTTAAATAATAAAAAGCACACACTTTTTTTCCAAATCACCAAAAAACATCAGATCTTTATGAAAATTTCACCACATGATCCTAATCTTTGAAATTATTGCACACAAATTTTCAAATCAATTAACCCCTTATTGACCAAACCGGAGCAAATTGCAGTAAACAACCGGTTTAACACACTACAGCACGGTGCCACAGTCTTTGCTGCGGCCCTACCTTCCCTTAGGGATGTCCTCCTGCACTCTCAGGACTCTACACATGAAGCTGCATGAGCTGTCTTGAAAATCAACTGCGCAACTGAGGCGCGAAAATGAGGCCCCCTCCCCCTTCAGCCCAGAGTTATGGGGCCTTCCTAAGTCAGACTAGGCATCTGATAATATGCCAGGCGAAATAAAAACCCCAAAAAGTGTTTACAATGTTTCAAACACTTAAATAAATATAATATTCCATCAATAAAATAATTGATTTAGCCCATCACAGTGTCTACCAGTATTTAAGCCCTTAACTGAAGCCATCCTTCTATACTGCGTTTCAGAAAATGGCTTACCTTCCCCTCATGGGGATTTCTGTCAGTCTTCTAGCATTACCAGGTCTTGTTAGAAATAAATGACTGAGCATACCTTAAGCAGTTAAGCCTGCAAACTGTTCCCCCCAACTGAAGTTCTCCGGTACTCAACAGTCCTGTGTGGGAACAGCAATGGATTTTAGTTACAACATGCTAAAATCTTTTTCCTCTCAGCAGAAATCTTCATCACTTTCTGCCTCAGAGTAAATAGTACAAACCGGCACTATTTTAAAATAACAAACTCTTGATTGAAGAAATAAAAACTACAAATCTAACACCACAAACTCTTTACCCTCCCGTGGAGATGCTACTTGTTAGAGCGGCAAAGAGAATGACTGGGGGGGCGGAGCCTGAGGGGAACTATATGGACAGCTTTGCTGTGTGCTCTCTTTGCCACTTCCTGTAGGGATTGAGAATATCCCACAAGTAAGGATGAATCCGTGGACTGAATACACCAAGTAAGAGAAACATCTAGTTAGCCAATCACAAGAGACAAAGTGTGCAGGCACCAATGAGCAACTAGCTCCCACTAGTGTAGGATATGTCCATATAACAAGGCATACCGAGAAAACAAAGCACATTTGAAAAACAGAAGTAAATTTAAAAGCGTTTTAAAAAGTTTAATTTTAACTTTCCTATCCCTTTATTTAACCATATATTTAAAGAGTGCTCTTTCCCATGCATGCCATACATTTTTAGGTTTATGTCCCTTTAAGGTTTCATACAAATTGATTAATGCAATGCAGAAATGTGACTAATCTTAACTAGTACAATGCCTTCCTTGTTTAAACAGTGATTTAAAGGAATATTGTATATGACAAGGTGTTGGACTAGAAAGGGCTCAAAATTTGTACGTGTTCATGTATGTATATATACTGCGTATTTATACACACACATATGTGTTTGTGTTTTTACACATATACACATACACATATATACATACACATATACAAATCCACATACAAACATATACACTTTTGAGCCCTTCACACCTTGTTATATACTATATCCCTTTAAATAACAGTTAAAAAAAATATTTTAATGTGTGTGTAATACTTTATTTTGACACATTATACAGGTCTCCAGTAGTGCTAAATGTTGGAGTGCATAACACATAACTTACCGCTAGTAAGATAAGTGATAAAAATGCTCCTTGCGCTATCTATTGCATGTTTAGGGATCGCACATAAAATGTTGGCCGTGCTAACATTCTCTGGTAAATCTGTTTTGCCACTGACTTGTAATACCAGATTGTGTGCTATTTTTAGCCCAGGATTGCGGTATGGATACCCTGTGCTATCGGCAGTGCTCCACTTGTAATTTAGGCATGTGGAAAAGTCTCTCAAATAGTGAATAGAAAAAGCACATAGTAAACTAGTAAAGTTGCATTTTTTTTTCTGTACAGAAGCTGCCAGCCATAATCACTGAGAGTAAATGGGCATTAACCACTTAGAGATTGTAATATAAAATGGTACACTATAAATAGTAAAACAACACTGCAATATACTTCTATTATTTATTTTGCTCCCTTTTCCTGTAGTTTAAAGTGAATGTAAAGTTTGCGGAATGAGTGCCCGGTTTTTAAAAATCCTATTAAAAACAGGGGCACTTTCATTCATTAAACTTTACATTTCACTGCTTTTGTTAAAATACTTACCTTTTCTTCTTGAAAGCCGCTCCAGCACTTCCCCAGCCCGTCGCAAGCCTCTTCATATGTCAGCAATGACGATTCTGGGGGAATGCCGGGATCATCATTTCTGACGTAGGAAGAGGCTTGCGATGGGCGAGGGAAGAGCTGGAATGGCTTTCACAAAGGAAAGGTAAGTATTTTAACAAAATCAGTGAAATGTAAAGTTTGATGAATGAAAGTGCCCCTGTTTTTAATAGGATTATTAAAAACCGGGCACTGGTTCATCAAATTTGACATTCACTTTAAGACAATTGCAGATTTTTTCAATCCTGAAAAATTGAAATAGCCCATGGAAGGTTTCACAACCCTAAATTTGCCACATATTTCCCATATTTATGCTGAAGCCAAGCAATGTAGATTTTGTTAACATAATGACAGTGGAAAAACCTGTCTTCTCTAGACTTAAGCCCGGTTTGGCTCCTCCAAATAAGGAAATTGGTGAGGTGGAATTTGCAACAAACAACAAAGTCTAATCTATTGGAAGACTGCAGAAAATGTTATAATTACAAGGTGTTTTCTGTCCCTTTAAGGATAATCTGGGTTATTTGGACAGGTTTTGGAAAACCTAGGGTTTTGAAGTTTAAAGCAACATTAGTGCTCCTGAAGGGTTAACTTGCTTATACAACGAGCAAACTGCGGTTGGCTGTGCTGGGGTTAGACAATGAATTGATGGCATGGAAAATGTCCATGTGCCAATGCAATCAGCTTGGGATGCAGAGCTTGTGAAATCACATTGAGATCTAGGGATTTATATAATTGTCAGGCTGGCTCTGGAACATCGTCCCCTAAGACCATCTCATACAAAGAAAACATTTATGTGCACAGGACAATGAACCTTAATGGGAGATGTGCCATATTTACACACAAATGAGTGTCCACAGTGAAAACAATGAGCACTGTGTTTCATTAGTAGCTTTAAAATGGTTGATTCAGCAAATGAAAGACTCACGCAAAGCTTGTTTTGTCATCCTATCATGTTTTGTGGTATTTATACAAATATATAAGGCTTAATTTAGTATGTCAAATTCAACACTGGTGTTTTGACCACCTACAGAGAATATAATCATATGCTTTAAAACAAATCTGTGGGAGAATTAGGTTACACTACTAAATTGTAGAGAGGCTCAGTATGTGAACCCTGATATTGTCCCAGATGCTTAATTATTAAACCTAATATGACGAAGTTCAGAAATTCTGAGTTCCTTTATTAGTGTTTAATTGGGCACAGACTGCACACTTAGGTCTACATCCTATGTAACTCTCTACTGGTAACAAGAAGATGTCATAAACTATACCTATTAATAGAGGGTTCTGAGCCATCACATTCAAGTAGTTCACAGTTTGAGCAGTATCCTATGATTGTCAGTATTATCTGAGGCAGCATCAGTATCTAAACTAGCTGATTTGAAATCTCCAACACAATTAATACTGACCATGACTTTATCCCTCTGAAAAGTACTTAGGATCTTCAGCTTCTTCAGGTTATCTTCTTCCTGTTCCTTATCTTATCCTCAATAGTCTGAAGAATGGAACGGGTTCCTACTTTTTTATTTATACATTTTTTGGTTGGTTATTTAGTAAATCAATCAGGATTGTAAATGAGCAGACTAACTTTCAAAATTGAGCTCATTCACTCTTTGAGGCCAGGTAGATACTGTCCTAATCGCTAATGTAATAGGAATGGGCATTGTTTCAGGCCACACCCTAAACAGTAGTTGAGGAGCAAGGTATAGTTTGTGTAGTCTGCTAAGCATCACTATCCATCCGGACTGTGTTCTTCCCTGTATGCTTTGTGAATAAAAGCTTTAAGCCAAGCTAAGATATTTGTTGTAGCTTTTTGTCTCTAAATTCTCTCTCTAAATTATTTTGTGGCCTGAAGATAAAATTGTAAGGTCCTGAACACATCCAGATTGTGAAATAATCTCTCTTTACCATTATTTAGAGCTGGACAGAGAGATGGAACCACAAATTCACTTTAGGAAGGAAAGAATAGTTGGCTCTTAAAACCACTTTCTCCTGATGAAAAATCAGGTAAAGGGAAACACAGGATAGAGCGGAAAGTTCAGACACTTTTCTGGCTGAGCAAATGACCAAGAGAAAAAAAAAACTTCTAAGATAACAGTTGAATATCAAGACCTTGAATAGGCTGTGAAGAACTCTTAAAACCAGGTTAAGGTTCCACCGAGGAGGAGCTGGTCAGATAACCGGTCTTATCCTGACCAATACCTGATCAAAAGCTTTAATGTCAGGGAGACTAGAGGTCTTTTTTTGATACAAGTCTGACAAGGCAGAAAGTAGGAGGGATTAAAAACTGTTAAAAATGTTGTGGTACCGCACTTTCCATAGCGCTGCCATTACAAGTTACAAAAAAACCTTCTTTTGTTGTGCGATATGGTGCGATAAGCTCTATATCGCACAAAAGCCAAGGCCTGACTTGATGTGCTTGTGCACATTTCCTCCCATAGACATCAATGGAGATTGCGGAATGGCGATTGCTATAATGAAAATCCCATTGATCGCTATGGGGACAAGAAAATGATGTGGAAAAACAGCCTAACATAAACCCCTAGTCTAAATACCCCTAAACCGCCGCCCCTGCATCGCTAACACCTAAATAAACCTATTAACCCCTAAACCGCCCCCACATCGCAACTACTAAAATAAACCTATTAACCCCTAAACCGCCGCCCCCCACATTGCAACTACTAAAATAAACCTATTAACCCCTAAACCGCTGACCCTCCACAACGCTATCACTAAAATAAATCTATTAACCCCTAAACCGCCGACCCCCCACATCGCAACACACTAAATTAAACTATTAACTCCTAAACTGCCGGCCCCCCACATCGCGACACACTAAATTAAACTATTAACCCAAAAACCTAACACCCCCATAACTTTAAATTAAAGTTACAATATAACTATCTTAAAATAAATAAAAACCTATCTGTGAAATAAAATAAAAAAAAGAAGCTTAAACTATAAAAAAAAACTAACATTACTATTTAAAAAAAAATAAAAGATACCAACAAAAAAAACCTAAATTACAAATCAGCCAATAGGATTTTAGTAGCTCTCATCCTATTGGCTGATTTGAAAATTTTAGCCAATAGGAATGCAAGGTAACCCGAATATAAAACGGGTATCTTGCATTCAATCTTCAGTGTGGAGCGACGATCGCATTAAGAGGATCCTCCACACTGAATGGCTCCACGGCCGTCAGTCCTGCTCCGTGGCCAGCTCCGCTCTGCGCACCTCCGCTCCATATTGAGATAGAAGATTCCCGTGCTGGATGAAGATGGAGCCACCTGGAAGACCTTCGCTGCCGGACTTCAGAAATGGTGAGTACCTATTTTGGGGTTAGACTTAGTTTTTTTTAAATTTATTTTTTTAGATTAGGGATTATTTTTATTTTTTAATGGGCACTAAAGAGCTGATAGTCCTTTTAAGGGCAATGCCCATACAAATGCCCCTTTAGGGGCAATGGGTAACAGGTTTTTTTATTTTGGGGGGTTTAACTGTTAGGGGGTACTTTGTAATTTTTTTACGTAAAAAAGAGCTGTTTAACTTAAGGCAAGGCCCTTTTAAGGGCTATTGGTAGCTTATGGTTTTATTTTGGGTTGGCTTTTTTGTTTTTATAGGGGTATTAGACTAGGTTTAATTTTTGTTATTTTGGATCATTTAGTTTATTATTTTTTGTAATCTTAGATTTTTTTATTTTTCTTAATTTTAGAGGGTTTTTTTTGTAATGTTAGTTTTTTAAATTTTTTCGTAGTGTTAGTATTTTTTTATTTTATAATTTAGTTTTTTTTATTTTAAGTTTATTTATTTTTTTAAATAGTAATGTTAGTTTTTTTTATAGTTTAAGCTTAGGTTTTTTATTTCACAGGTAAGTTTTTATTTATTTTAAGATATTTATATTGTAAATTTAATTTAAAGTTGGGGGGGTAGGTTTAGGGGTTGTTTAATTTAGTGTGTCGCGATGTGGGGGGGGGGTCGGCGGTTTAGGGGTTAATAGCTTTATTTTAGTAGTAGCGATGAGGGGGGTCGGCGGTTTAGGGGTTAATACTTTAATTTAGCATTGGCGATGTGGGTGGGCCGCGGATTAGGGGTTAATAGGTTTTTTATAGTATTTGCGATGCGGGGGGATGGCGGTTTAGGGATTAATAGATAGTTTATGGGTGTTATTGTACTTTGTAACATTTTTGTTATGAGTTTTGTGAAACTACTGTTTTTTGATCGAGGAATGGATTGTTGCGGTATAAGCTGTAACACTAGCGTAATAGCCTAACCGAACAACTTGTAATACAGAAGACCTGAAAATTCCACACTTAAAAGCCATTTTTTGAGTGCAGAATGGAGAGTTGCGGTACAAGCTAAAACGCTAGCGGTATAGCCGTATCACTGCGATTTGTAATATGGGTGACCTGCCATACTGCGCGAAAAGGCCAAATTTTTCAGCGGTATAGCTGTACTGCAAAACTTGTAATTTAGGTGACAGGTTGTGAGTGACTTTGCTTTCTTGAATCTTATTGTCAGTTTATAAAATGAACAAATAAAATAAAACGTGACTTTATCAAAATTAAATATAAACCTAAATAACAGGCAAGGTAAAAAAAACAAAGCAAATATAAAAAAAAATATTTTTAATATTGTATCCTTGTTTTCTTTGTACCAGTTTTATGATTCAAATGGCGCATTCAATTTAAATAAGTTTCCAATTTACTTCTATAATCTAATTTGCTAAGTTCTTTTGGTATTGTGTGCTGAAAAGCATACCTACGTAGGCTCTGGAGCAGCAATGCACTACTGGGAGCTAACTGCTGATTGATAGCTGCCTTGTGTCATTGGTTGACCACTTGTGTTCAGCTAGCCCCAATTAATGCATTGCTGTTCCTTCAACAAAAGATACAAAGAGAATGAAGCAAATTTGATAATAGAAGTACATTGGAAAGTCGTATAAAATTGTATACTCTATCTGAATCATAAAAAACAATTTTTGGTTTTCATGTCCCTTTAAAGATTTGATACTTCAAATTTACACCAGTAGGGAAAACAAAAAACAAAACAAATGAAAAAAAAAGGGATTGTTAATCAAACAGCAACAAAAAGAAATATTGTGACAGCTACATCCTTAGTGCGGGAGCGAAACAAGAAAGAGAAATTAAGAGCAATATCAGAGCCTGCATGTGTAAAGAAGTGCATTGTCTCCAGCCTGATGCCTGTTTCCTGTGTACGTCTGAAAGGTCTGGCTGGCCCTGCTTGCTGGCCCATTTGACAGGGTTCATTAATTTATGGCAATGGCAACCCACAGGCAATCCTTCTTTAGCATGAAAACACTTCAGTCATGAGAACTAAAATGCTCTGCTTACAGAGTGCAATGTAATCAGAATTATTTTATCCATTTAAGAATCTCATTGCTATTAACCATTTGAGTGCTAAGCACTTTCCCACCTGGGTGCTACGGTGATTTTTTTTTTACTTTTGTATTTTCCCCCCCAAGATCCCCAATACTTACACCGCTGGAAAGGATAGGCGATTACCTTTCCAACGGTGGGTCTTGGGGGTCTGTAGCTGCTTAGATGCCTGAGATACAGACGTCTAAGCAGCATGCCCCTTTTCTCTATACTTTGTATTGTAAATTTTTAATAAAGTTGCGCGGTGACGTCATCACGTCATTGCCCGTGAAGTCACCGCGCAAAACATGAAGCCCAGGCGATGCCTGTCACTATGCAGGGTAGGAGCGGGTGGGAGCCCCAGATCTCCCTCAAGATGGGAGAGTGCTAGCGACAGCTCTGAGCCGTCGTTAGCACCAGAGTGGGAAACTCTGCGACAGCTCAGAGCTGTTGTTAGCACTCGAGGGGTTAAAGAAATAGTCTAGTCAAAATTATAATTTCATGATTCAGTTAGAGCAGGCAATTTTAAGCAACTTTCTAATTTACTCCTATTATCAATTTTTCTTCGTTCTCTTGCTATCTTTATTTGAATGTAAGTTTAGGAGCCGAGCCATGTGGTGAACCAAAAATGGGTCGGCTCCTATGCTTAAATTCCTGCTTTTTCCAATAAAGATACCAAGAGAACGAAGAAAAACTGATAATAGGAGTAAATTAGAAAGTTGCTTAAAGTTGCCTGCTCTATCTGAATCATGAAAGTTTAATTTTGACTTTACTTTCCCTTTAAAAAAGGGCCGGGTAAGATGGTCATATCTAGATACAGCTAAGAAACATGATGCTAAATGTCTTTGTTTTGTTATATCAAAATACTATATTATTTTTGGTTTGTCTCTTGGGTCAATACAAACGTTAAATCAGAGTTTTAAAAAGAATCAATTACCTAAAGGGTCAGTAAACATTTTAGCCATGTATAGTAAAACAACTTTGCAATATACAGGGAGTGCAGAATTATTAGGCAAATGAGTATTTTGACCACATCATCCTCTTTATGCATGTTGTCTTACTCCAAGCTGTATAGGCTCGAAAGCCTACTACCAATTAAGCATATTAGGTGATGTGCATCTCTGTAATGAGAAGGGGTGTGGTCTAATGACACCAACACCCTATATCAGGTGTGCATAATTATTAGGCAACTTCCTTTCCTTTGGCAAAATGGGTCAAAAGAAGGACTTGACAGGCTCAGAAAAGTCAAAAATAGTGAGATATCTTGCAGAGGGATGCAGCACTCTTAAAATTGCAAAGCTTCTGAAGCGTGATCATCGAACAATCAAGCGTTTCATTCAAAATAGTCAACAGGGTCGCAAGAAGCGTGTGGAAAAACCAAGGCGCAAAATAACTGCCCATGAACTGAGAAAAGTCAAGCGTGCAGCTGCCAAGATGCCACTTGCCACCAGTTTGGCCATATTTCAGAGCTGCAACATCACTGGAGTGCCCAAAAGCATAAGGTGTGCAATACTCAGAGACATGGCCAAGGTAAGAAAGGCTGAAAGACGACCACCACTGAACAAGACACACAAGCTGAAACGTCAAGACTGGGCCAAGAAATATCTCAAGACTGATTTTTCTAAGGTTTTATGGACTGATGAAATGAGAGTGAGTCTTGATGGGCCAGATGGATGGGCCCGTGGCTGGATTGGTAAAGTGCAGAGAGCTCCAGTCCAACTCAGACGCCAGCAAGGTGGAGGTGGAGTACTGGTTTGGGCTGGTATCATCAAAGATGAGCTTGTGGGGCATTTTCGGGTTGAGGATGGAGTCAAGCTCAACTCCCAGTCCTACTGCCAGTTTCTGGAAGACACCTTCTTCAAGCAGTGGTACAGGAAGAAGTCTGCATCCTTCAAGAAAAACATGATTTTCATGCAGGACAATGCTCCATCACACGCGTCCAAGTACTCCACAGCGTGGCTGGCAAGAAAGGGTATAAAAGAAGAAAATCTAATGACATGGCCTCCTTGTTCACCTGATCTGAACCCCATTGAGAACCTGTGGTCCATCATCAAATGTGAGATTTACAAGGAGGGAAAACAGTACACCTCTCTGAACAGTGTCTGGGAGGCTGTGGTTGCTGCTGCACGCAATGTTGATGGTGAACAGATCAAAACACTGACAGAATCCATGGATGGCAGGCTTTTGAGTGTCCTTGCAAAGAAAGGTGGCTATATTGGTCACTGATTTGTTTTTGTTTTGTTTTTGAATGTCAGAAATGTATATTTGTGAATGTTGAGATGTTATATTGGTTTCACTGGTAAAAATAAATAATTGAAACGGGTATATATTTGTTTTTTGTTAAGTTGCCTAATAATTATGCACAGTAATAGTCACCTGCACACACAGATATCCCCCTAAAATAGCTATAACTAAAAACAAACTAAAAACTACTTCCAAAACTATTTAGCTTTGATATTAATGAGTTTTTTGGGTTCATTGAGAACATGGTTGTTGTTCAATAATAAAATTAATCCTCAAAAATACAACTTGCCTAATAATTCTGCACTCCCTGTACTATTCTATTCTATACACATATTCATGTTGCCCCCTTTTTGTGTAATTTATCTCTGAACTGAAAAAGCACACTGCAGACTTCTCAAGGTTTACTCTGCTTCATATCTTACCCTTAAAAAGGGACAGTTCACCCAAAAATTGTCTCCCCTGTAAATTATTCCCAATAATCCTTTTAACCTGCTAGAGTGTATTAAATTGGTTACAAGTAGCTCCTTTACTCCTATTTCAGCATTTGAAATAGCTGATTTAGCCTGTGGTATAGCCACTTATACTGAACAAATTAATACTGGAGTATAGGCTATTGAATAGCCTAAGTATACACAGCCAGCAGAAGAGATTACACTCTCAGTGGGATGCAGGATAGTTAAGTAATAAAATGATCATTTTCCATTGTTCTCTCTATGTATTGAGCTTTGGTGTTCCAGCCAAATAAAAGATAAGGAAGCAAGTCTGTTTACACAAACTTAGACCATAATGAGATCTGATTTCACCTTTAAGTTCAACCCATTGTAATAGGCTGTGGTTTCAAAGCAGAAAATCAGCTACTTCATATACACAAATAAGCATGAAAATGGAATTTCTCAAATATTTTATAATCTGCAGTTGGTATAACAAGTCATTTAAAATACATTAATGGAAAAACAATTTTACAGTGTACTGTCCCTTTAATGTCAAGCAGATAAGAATTGCAAAAAAATTTACTTTACACTAACAAAATGACTGTATTAACCTTGTTGTCTGCAGACTCAAGCACAGACTGGCTCCTCCATATAGGCAAGTGGTTGAGGGTGTTTTGCTATTGAAAAACAATTGCAGCAAAACTTTGTGGAAAAGCATACCTAGGTAAGCTCTGGAGCACCAATGCATTACTGGGAGCTAGCTGCTGGTTGGTGGCTGCACATATATGCATTGTGTCATTGGTTCACCTGATGTGTTCAGTTAGCTACCAGTAATGCATTGCTGTTTCTTCAACAAAGGATACCAAGAGTATTAAGCCAATTTGAAAATAGAAGTAAATTGGAGAGTTTTTTTTACAATTGTATGCTCTATCTGAATCTTGAAAGACAAAATTTGGGTTTCATATCCCTTTAACCGCTCTTTGAGATTTATTATTGAATATTATAATGTACAAATATGTGGAATAAAATTGGAAGAAGTTTCTGTTTTTATTGTGCACATATGACCAGAGCTGCTTGTGGCGCAAAAACACGAGTAATCAACATGGCTGTGATTGGTCTCTCTATATTTCCAAAGAGTTTATTGCCTACAAACACAGTATACAAACTGCTACATGGATATATTATTTGAGAATCATTGTATGGGATCAATGTGTCCTTTAACTTTATACCACTTGAGATTGATTATTTTAGATTTGAAGCGGACCATATATATGCATAATAAAGAGAGCACTCACTGAGACTTGTATTGACTAAGTAACGGTGATTCAATAAAAGTCCCAGTGAGTGTTCTCTATATTATGCATATGGATTAATGTCTGTAGTACCATGGGCTATTGACTTTTTGTATTCTGGAGTGCTAACTTTCACAATTTGACTATATATATATATATATATATATATATATATATATATATATATATATATATATATATATATATATATACACACACATATATATATATATATATATACATATATATATATATATATATATATATATACATACATATACACACATACAGGCCCTGGACATGTCCGGCTAAAATTCACCAGGCCTTAAGGTTACGCACACACACACACAACATATATATATATTAATTGATAGATGTATGACTCATAGATATTTGTGATAGATATATGTATAGTTTATTTGTGTGTGTGTATATATATAACTACACAAGTAAAAAGAGATTGAAAAGAACGGAGAGTGCAAGCCTGTGTTTGTTTTTGGATTTTTAAATTTTTGAATTGCTAGCACCCTGGCAGTTGTTTTGATGGGTGAGAGTGCGCATCTTGAGAACACTTATATATATATGTGTGTGTGTGTGTGTGTGAGGGGGTCACGGACCACCATCAGGGCTTACATGGCCTGGTACCAGAAACTAGGGACTAAATAGTACATAAATGATTTCTGACAGCTTACACCCATGCATATCATGCACAGCAATTGATGGAATAAGCATGGCACACACAGTTCTTTGAAGCTCACATAAAGATTGACATAAGGTCTCAGGATGAATAAGTACAGATATGCTTATAAACATAGGGCAGCATAGTAATATTTATTCTTAAAAGGGCATTCATTATTCATACAGAGCATACCATTTTAAACAGCTTTCCAATGTACTTTTATTATGAAATCTACTTCATTCTCTTGGTATCCTGTGTTGAAGGAGCAGCAACTCTACACTACTGGAAGATAGCTGAACACACCAAGTGAGCCAATGCCCAAGGCATATATATGCAACTACCAATAAGCAACTAGCTCCCAGTATTTATTGCAACTTTTGAGACTAGATCTAGGTATGCTTTTCAACAAAGGATACTAAAACAACAAAATTCTATACTAGAAGTAAATTGGTAAGTTGTATAATTTATTGGACTCATGAACGAAACACGTTGAGTTTCATGTCCCATTAAGATGAGTTAATAAGTGATATTCCAATGAAGCGTATCTGTGCATAATAAGGACAAGAGCTAGAGTAACATATACTGAATATTTGGTTTAACCACTAAATGGGATACCTGGTTTTACAGCCTTCATGACAGCACGTGAGGACTTGAGCACTGCATCATAAATGGCCCGCTGGTCAGGGGTAAACTTGCCATTGGCTGGGAAAGAGCAAGTGATGTCAGAGCCGTAGCAGTAGTATTCTCCTCCCATGTCAAATAAGCTGTAAGATAAGAGGGTAAGATAAGATAAGAGGGTAAGGGTAAGATAAGAGAACATAAATACTACCTGACTACAGTACTGTATTATCTTTCTGAGGGTACTATGTATACACAATTATGAAATGATATAAAACGACCTTTAGGCTGCATGTAGCTGTATTATGATGTAAATATTGCCTAAATGACATAAGATATTGTCGTTTACACATGGTCCCCTCTGCAAACTCTCCCATTTTACTACATATGCAAATATTCCAAAATCAAAAACCTTTTCCGTCCCCAAGCAGTGTGGATAAAGGGTTTTCTACCTGCAATATTAGACACAGAGTCTGATGATCAAAATCTCGCCAGCACAAGCAAACATTTCTTATGTTGAGGGCATTTGGCAGAAGAATTAGAACCTGGGTTGAAACACATTTGTTTAACCCCTTAAAGGTATGTCGCTGGTCTTGTCTTTCAATGGCACTTGCTTTTTTAATAGCGTGTGATCCGTGCTATTACGGACTGAAAAACCCTTAACGACCAGCGATGTACAGGGTACATCATGACCGTTAAGGGGTTAAAAGTGATCTTGTTATTCAAAAAGGTATTAACAATTCCTATATTACTAATTTGTACTGACCAACACTAAGCAAGGCTATATGTGTGTATATCTATCTATCTATCTATCTATCTATCTATCTATCTATCTATCTATCTATCTATCTATCTATATATATATACACACAAAACATGTCAACTAACTGATTCAATCTTGATGTTTCAATGCAGAATTTGTTTTCACTATACTAATATGCTTTTATTATTGTGTAAAATTAACAATTTCTTATCACAGGAACACTGTTCACAAACAAAATTGTATCATCCACATGAAGATGGATCATTAAAACAAAAAAACTATTTACATTTACAATAAAATGAATCCAGCAGTATTAGCCTCTATTAATGCTCATCAGTACAGGTAGCATAATCAGGATGTACTTGTCATCCAATGAACATTAGCACAATGCATGCTGCTGTATTCTATTGAATATAAATATGAAAAGCTTTTATTTAAATTTTTTGCAGTCAAACAAAGTTTCAACAAGTTTAAATCCAGTTCTTTGAGACAAATGATAAAGATCACAGGCACTACGCTGATCTCCTAGGTAGCAGGCAGTGATGAGAGCTTACAACTGCAGCAGCCAGGCAAGTAGTTAGACTTAGTACCCGATTCTAAAAAAATCTGCTGAACAAAATGTGGTTTTCCACGCCAACACTTGCAGGGGCAGCCTTCATGAAATCCTATTAATAAAAAAATATATGCTTACCCGATAAATTCATTTCTTTCATGGTATTCAGACTGCACAATCTATTACTCCTGGGAATTACTCTTCACTAGGAGGAGGCAAAGATTCCCAAACCCCAAGAACTCTATAAAACCCCTCCCACCTCACTAGTACCTCAGTCTAATGTATAGCCAAGCCAGGGTGTATTTTATAATTTGTGCTGCCCTAGGCACTCAAAATTCAACCCCCCCCCGAAGGTTTTAGGCTTGCATACACACACAGGCACACACACAGTTGTACACATATACACACACACACATCTATCTATTATTGCAATATATATAAAAAACCCAAACACAGATTTCTTGATACAATGCTACCCGTAACACAATACTAAGTGCTGAAAGCCAACAGAACTAAATGCAATAGCTAGCTAACTAAATGAAGGTTCACAGTTACCTCTAAAAATGAAACTCCAAGGGCAGTCTTTTATTATACCACCTAGAATGTAAGCTCCTTGGGCAAAATCTCTCCTTATATACCAGTATAATACTTCTAAAATAATTGTAAGGTTTTTACAAATATAGCCACAAAAAAGTGCTGCCCTCCCTTCAATCTGACACCCTAGGCAAGTGTCACAAAAATACACCCCTGAGCCGAGCATAAAGAGGAATGAAAAGTAATAAGAGCAAACAAAATAGTAGCAGTGAAAAAAGATGTGCCCAAAAAAAGGAAAAAGACAACCCAGGAAAATACAGGGTGGGATATTGTGGACTCTCACCACCATAAAATAAATTAATTTATCAAGTAAGTATAAATTAGTTTTTCATTCATACAGGTGGTGAGAGTCCATGATCCATTATTCCTGGGAACTAATACCCCAACTGTGGAGTCCACGAGTTATAACAGAAAAGGGTGGGATCTAAAAAACATATTTTCTCCCTGAGAAACCAAATCCGTAATCCCAATAGACAATAAAACAGGCAATTAAAAATAACGAAAAGGCAAAAATAAATCAACCTCAGACAACTGCCTGAAGGACAACCCGCTTAAAGGGACACTAAACCCAAACATTTTCTTTCATGATTCAGGTAGAGAATAAAATTTTAAATAACATTCCAATTTAATTCTATTATCTAATTTGCTTCATTCTTTAGATATCCTTTGCTGAAGAAATAGCAATGCATGTGTGAGCCAATCACATGAGGCATCTATGTGCATCTACCAATCAGCAGCTACTGAGCATATCTAGATATGCTTTTCAGCAAAGAATATCAAGAGAATGAAGCTAATTACATAATAGAAGTACATTAGAAAGTTGTTTAAAATCACATGCTCTTTCTAAATCATGAAAGAAAAATTTTGGGTTTCATGTCCCTTTAAGGCTGCCTCAGAAGAAGCAAAGACATCAAAATGGTAAAAAAAATAATATACAAAGACCAACATATTGCTGCCTTGCAAAATAGGTCCATTGATAAAACATTCTAAAAACACAAGAAGTGATAACTGGTCTGATATAATGAGCAGAAATCCATCTAGATGGAGGCTGACCTGCTACCAAGAAAGCTACATAAAACAGAAGCTTCAACCAGGAAGTCAAAGAAACAGCAGAACGTTTCTGCCCTTTCATAGAACAAGGAAAAGGAACGAGCAAACTAAACGTTTGTCTGAAAACCCTTAGTAGTGTCTATATAACAATACAAAGCTCTAACAGAAACCAACATATGAAGAAATCACTCTGAATAAATCTCAGGATTAAGACATAAAGAAGGTACAACAAAGTTCCAACTAAACAAAAAACAAAACCTTATCCTAAAGAAAAAAATAAGATAAGGAGAAACACAAGAAAGGGTAGAAACTCTTCTAGCAGATGAAAAAGCTAAAAGAAACAACATTTCCAGAAAGAAGTTTAATATCCACCTGATGCATAGGTTCAAAAGGAGGAACCTGCAAAAACAAACAAACCTCAAGACCAAATAAAGGTTCCAAGGAGGAAAAATTGGATAATTGCAGTCTTTATTCTAGGCCATGCTAGAACTAAACCATGAATGACAGGAAAATTAGCAATCTTCTACAGAGCATAACTAAAACGGGCAGAAATCTTACCATCAAAGAACTGGCAGATAAACCCATATCCAAACCATCTTGTAAAAACAGAAAGAAAACTATGAATTCTAAGAGAATGCCAAGAAAAAACCTTAATCGAACACCAATAAATAAATAAATAAATAAACTCAGTAACTAAACAAATAGTTCAAAGACAAAGAGGTTTATCTCCACGCCATTAAGCAATTGAAAAGTTTAAAAAATCTTACTGGCAGAATTGTAAGAAATCTATCCAGAAAGATTATATGACCAAAAGAACAAGCAAACAGCCACATCAGCAATCAATATTACTGGACTGAAAATATAACTTGCTTGCAAATTAGCCCTCCTAAAGAAGGATTATAACCACCTACCTAAAGGGGCTATAAAGGAAGAACTATCTTCCAAAGGAATGTAGCACATTTAGCCAGAGTAAAAATGGCCCCAACCACTTTGGGAATAGCTTCCTAAAGCTGAAAAGAGAAGCTGGAAAAGGATACAAATTCTTAAACCTTGTAGAAAGAATAAAAAGTATACCTGGTTCAGTCCAGTTTCTGGATATAATCACAAACTGCAACAGGGGCAATAATTACACCATGGGATTTAACCAAGGGTTTAAAAAACAATATCTAAACACTTAACTGGTATATCCCTATCTATTTTAGGATCATTACTATGCGCATGAAAAAAAATGATGAGATTAAAAATAAACATATTAACATTTTTTAAAGAGGAAATATCTAATAACTACATATAAATAACTGTCCAAAGGCTATGTACATACATAACAATATATAAAGTGATATCCAAATTGGATTACAGAGTGCAAAATAAATAAAAATATAGTAATTACCCAAAGGCACTCTGCTACTGGAGGAGACCAGTAGGAAGCCAAGACCAGCGCTGAAACATAAAAGCAGAAAAACTGGAATAGGAGAGCAAAGGACAAGTCCCTGCAACCCCCATGGCAAGGCTTGTGACTAAATCTCCACTGGTGAAATGTGTGTCACTTCCAATACGCCAAATACTTCACCCTGACAAACACTGTATTTTGAGGGAAAACAGGCTTCAACTCCATCTGAGAACCCCTTTCTCTGTAGAATCAATTGCCATGGAGGCAAAGACAAGACTGAGTTATTGGTGAGGTAGGAAATATTTTATAGAGTTCATTGGGGTTTGGTAATCTTTGCCTCTTCCTAGTGGTAGGGAAGATTCATTCCCAGGATTAATGGATTATGGACTTTCACCACTTGTATGAAAGAAAAGGGGCTGTCCCTGCAAGTGGCGAGATGTCTCCCATAGAAGTAATGAGAGCTCTTGGTTAGGTAAAAGTGGGGGGGGCTGACGTGTTTTAAAAAATGGATATTACGCTTAATACAAATCAAATTACGCTGTTTTCAGTGCACTGTGCCTTAAATTTGCTATAATGTTTATATGCATAGGGTTTTCCTTTCAGAATAATTAGTGTTTTGAGAATTTTAAGGAAAACTCGCCACTTTTTAACTTGCAAGAAAAAATTGTGAGAACTGTACTGCACAGAATTACGCTAGTATTTGAGAGAAAAATTCATATATGCCCATCGAAAGCCCATGTTCAGCCCATTTTCCAAAAAAACAATTATGCTTTGTATTTTTTTACTTTAACCCTTTGAGTGCTAAGCACTTTCCCACCTGGGTGCTAAGATTTTTTTAAGGTTTTTTAAATTTTTTGAACAATTTTTTTTTTAACTTTTTTTTCAGACCCCCCCAACACTTACACTGTTGGAAAGGTTAGACGATTACCTTTCCAATGGTGGGTCTTGGGGGTCTGTAGCTGCTTAGATGCCTGAGATACAGGCTTCTAAGCAGCATGCCCCCTGCTCCTATACTTAACATTGTTAAGTATAAATAAAGTTGCGCGGTGACGTCATCACGTTATTGCGCGTGACGTAACCACACAAAATGGGAAGCCCCAGCGATGCCTGTCACTCTACAGGCACGATTGCCAGGGTAGGAGCGGGTGGGAGCCCCCAGATATCCCTCAAGATGCGATAGTGCTAGTGACGGCTCTGAGACGTCATTAGCACCAGAGTGGGAAACTCTGTGACGGCTCAGAGCCGTCATTAGCACTCAAAGGGTTAAAGTACAAATTTCTTGCTTTTATTCGCACATCTAGTGTACTTAAATTATGATTTACGCTGTGCATAGTTAAATATTGAGAAAGGATACCAATGGCACTACAGAGATAATTTTTAAACGTCCCCTTTATATGTATATCTAAAAGTTATATAGTAAATTGGGGTAGGTGCTTGTACTAATCTAAAATTTACGACTAATTCAGCTCAAAAGAGGCTGAAAGTAGGGTACAAGTATAGCACTCACAACGTTTAATTTGTTAGTTAAATTGAGCAAAGTGAAAAGAATGTTAAAACTTTACTTTTATTGGGGTATAAGAAAAATAAAAATAAAAAAAGGAGAAATATTAAAATTTGCAGATGCTCCTCCTGATGATTACAAATCTTGTATCAAAAAGCTATTTATATTCTTTCAAATAAATCATGTATTGTATTAGTCACCACGCTGTGAGCAACAAAGGTGATCAAAATTCATGAAGAGTATGATAGAATCACTAATTACCTCTTAATACCAACCTTTTAATACAGATAAATTGTAATTACATTTTAATACCGATATATGTAGAGTATAAGGAGCAAGCACTTGCTAAATGCTACTCCTAATAATGATAAATATTTTCAAAGAGGTGATTGTTATTATTTCTAGGGATTCACATATTATATTTTATATTATATTTGCCACCTAGCTAAGAGCCAAAAGGTGGTCAGAAATAAAGTATTACCTCTTAATACCAAGTAAAATAATTTTACCTTTTATTCCAATTTCTTTTTTATTGAGAAAATATCATATAAATTACATGTTACATTTCCGGTTCACATATGTTACATGTCAAGATAGAAACAAGAAAACAAATGTCAGTAATGCAAATATATTTCTCAAAGATTTTATCCTAACAGAATAAGCATATTATCTGGGTTCCATAAGGAACACAGATTATGGTCTTTAACTGTTAAACAATTAAACTGGATACATGTCGGGATCAAACATCTAAACTGTTTTCGCCTATTGATTTAAAAAGCTCAATAAGGTCTTCTGCTGCTCCATGACTGATTAAGGTCTATACACTGCTTATCATTTACTTATCATTTTCTGTGTTTTTAAGCTATATTGCTCCCAGATGGTCTGGGCTGTAATGTATGGGTCTCTCGTGTCATTTTTATAAGAACCATATTCTTCAAGCTCTATTAACTCCGTGACTCTATTTCTCCATATGTGTAGGTCTGGGGCTACACTGGACTTCCAGTGTTTGGCTATAGTGGATTTCACACCATTTATCATTATTTGAAATAGGATTCTATGAGCCTTGGACGGGAGTTTCATAGATTTATTAAGAAAGAATATTAGGGGGTCTAGAGGGATCGTTAGTTCAAGGGCAGCCTCCATATCGTTGATGCAATTTCTCCAATAAATAATTTTACCTTTTAATACCGATAAATTGTAATTACCTTGTAATCTCGATATATGTAGAGTATAAGGAGCAAGAACTTGCTAAATTCTAATCCTAATGATGAAAAATATTTGCCAAGAGGTGATGGTTATTATTTCTAAGGATTCACATATTATATTTGCCACCTAGCTAAGAGCCACAAGGTGGTCATAAATAAAGTATATGATTGAATCATTGTTTACCTCTTAATACAGAGTGAAATAATTTACTTCTAAATCACTAATTACCTCTTAATACAGAGTAAAATATTTTTACCTCTAGATACCGAAAAAATTTGTATAATTTAAGCATTGCTATTAAAAAATTAGAGAGACAGAGAAGCAACTTTGCATAGTTAACCCTTTGAGCCTTTCCTAGTCTAGCATCTCACTATAGACCACATCCCTCAAAATTATATCTTTACATGGCATACCAGGCATAAACTATAATGACCTGACAAGTCCTGTTACAATTTGCTAAACTCCAGTCACAACCGGTTTTTAGCAGCCACAGCCAGTCACTGCCAGCTAAATAATGACGATTTATTCCTGTGTAATTTACCTACAAATTTAAACTTTTTGAGAAAATACGATTTTTGGCGAACAATTTCCTTAAGATTTTTGAGGCACCTTAACAATAAAAATTTTCTCTGCATATTTTTGTGTGAATGGTTCAATTATTCATTTTGTAAGATTTTAAAATTATGAATTTTATTGTACACTTTTGCAATGTATGTATCTCCTTCCCATATGAAAATGCAGTATACGCCCCTTAGCGAAAAAAAGTGGATTTATATAATTCCACCAGAGAAATACAAGGGGTGGCAAACATTCTTATAGAATCTCACCAACCCAGGGATCGATTTAGAATTGGGGAATTAGCACATTTAAATTCACCAGGTCCGTTTCCAGGGGCTGGCGTGCTTACCCTCCACCCGCCTAGGACATACACTAGGTTTTTCCAATAGATCCTATTTTTTTTGTTTTTTCATTCTTATAGGTTGTTTGATCCTTGAGGCAGGTGGAGAATAATGTGAGTTAGTTTATGACACGCTGGGACATTGTACACTAGATTTTTCTTTGCATAAATGTTTTGTAGATGATCCATTTATATAGTCTAAACACCCCTAGCCTTACACTTATTAACCCCTAATCTGCCACCCCCGCTATCGCTGACCCCTGCATTTTATTATTAATTCCTAATCTGCCGCTCCGCACCATGCCGCAACCTACGTTATCCTTATGTACCCCTAATCTGCTGTCCCTAACCCCCGCTGACCTCTATATTATATTTATTAACCCCTAATCTGCCCCCCCAACGTCGCCGCTACCTACACTTATTAACCCCTAATCTGCCGACCGGACCTCACCGCTACTCTAATGTATTAACCCCTAAAGCTAAGTCTTACCCTAACACCCCCCTAAGTTAAATATAATTTAAATCTAGCGAAATAAAATAAATCTTATTAAATAAATTAATCCTATTTAAAGCTAAATACTTACCTGTAAAATAAACCCTCATATAGCTACAATATAAATAATAATTATATTGTAGCTATTTTAGGATTAATATTTATTTTACAGGCAACTTTGTATTTATTTTAACCAGGTACAATAGCTATTAAATAGTAAATAACTATTTAATAGCTACCTAGTTAAAATAATTACAAAAGTACCTGTAAAATAAATCCTAACCTAAGTTATAATTAAACCTAACACTACACTATCAATAAATTAATTAAATAAACTACCTACAATTATCTACAATTAAACCTAACACTACACTATCAATAAATAAATTAAATACAAATAAATACACTAACTAAAGTACAAAAAATAAAAAAAGAACTAAGTTACAAAAAATAAACAAAGAACTAAGTTACAAAAAATAAAAAAATAATTTACAAACATTATAAAAATATTACAACAATTTTAAGCTAATTACACCTACTATAAGCCCCCTAATAAAATAACAAAGCCCCCAAAATAAAAAAATGCCCTACCCTATTCTAAAATAAAAATTGAAAAGCTCTTTTACCTTACCAGCCCTTAAAAGGGCCTTTTGCGGGGCATGCCCCAAAGAATTCTGCTCTTTTGCCTGTAAAAAAAACATACAATACCCCCCCCAACATTACAACCCACCACCCACATACCCCTAATCTAACCCAAACCCCCCTTAAATAAACCTAACACTAAGCCCCTGAAGATTTTCCTACCTTGTCTTCACCACGCCGGGTATCACTGATCCGTCCAGAAGAGGGTCCGAAGTCTTCCTCCTATCCGGGGCTGAAGAGGTCCATCATCCGGCTGAAGTCTTTATCCAAGCGGGTGCTGAAGAGGTCCATCATCCGGCTGAAGTCTTTATCCAAGCGGGGGCTGAAGAGGTCCATCATCCGGCTGAAGTCTTCTATCAAGCGGCATCTTCAATCTTCTTTCTTCCGGATCCATCTTCATCCCGCCGACGATTTCCCGACGAATGACGGTTCCTTTAAGGGACGTCATCCAAGATGGCGTCCCTTGAATTCCGATTGGCTGATAGGATTCTATCGGCCAATCGGAATTAAGGTAGGAAAATTCTGATTGGCTGATGGAATCAGCCAATCCGATTCAAGTTCAATCGGATTGGCTGATCCAATCAGATTGAGCTCGCATTCTATTGGCTGATCGGAACAGCCAATAGAATGCAAGCTCAATCTGATTGGCTGATTGGATCAGCCAATCGGATTGATCTTGAATCTGATTGGCTGATTCCATCAGCCAATCAGAATTTTCCTACCTTAATTCCGACTGGCTGATAGAATCCTATCAGCCAATCGGAATTCGAGGGACGCCATCTTGGATGACGTCCCTTAAAGGAACCGTCATTCGTCGGGAAGTCGTCGGCCAGGATGGATGTTCCGTGTCGGCGGGATGAAGATGGATCCGGAAGAAAGAAGATTGAAGATGCCGCTTGATAGAAGACTTCAGCCGGATGATGGACCTCTTCAGCCCCAGCTTGGATAAAGACTTCAGCTGGATGATGGACCTCTTCAGCCCCGGATAGGAGGAAGACTTTGGACCCTCTTCTGGACGGATGGGTGATACCCGGCGTGGTGAAAAAAAAAAGGTAGGAAGATCTTCAGGGGCTTAGTGTTAGGTTTATTTAAGGGGGGTTTGGGTTAGATTAGGGGTATGTGGGTTGTAATGTTGGGGGGGGTATTGTATGTTTTTTTTTACAGGCAAAAGAGCAGAATTCTTTGGGGCATGGTAAGGTAAAAGAGCTTTTCAATTTTTATTTTAGAATAGGGTAGGGCATTTTTTTATTTTGGGGGGGCGTTGTTATTTTATTAGGGGGCTTACAGTAGGTGTAATTAGCTTAAAATTGTTGTAATATTTTTATAATGTTTGTAAATAATTTTTTTTTTTTGTAACTTAGTTCTTTTTTTTTTTTTGTACTTTAGTTAGTGTATTTATTTGTATTTAATGTATTTATTGATAGTGTAATGTTAGGTTTAATTGTAATTTAGGTTAGGATTTATTTTACAGGTAATTTTGTAATTATTTTAACTAGGTAGCTATTAAATAGTTCTTAACTATTTAACAGCTATTGTACGTGGTTAAAATAAATACAAAGTTGCCTGTAAAATAAATATTAATCCTAGAATAGCTACAATATAATTATTATTTATATTGTAGCTATATTAGGGTTTATTTTACAGGTAAGTATTTAGCTTTAAATAGGAATAATTTATTTAATAAGATTTATTTTATTTTGTTAGATAAAAATTATATTTAACTTAGGGGGGTGTTAGGGTTAGACTTAGCTTTAGGAGTTAGGCGAGGTCATGTCGGCAGATTAGGGGTAATACTTGAAGTTAGGTGTCGGTGATGTTAGGGAGGGCAGATTAGGGGTTAATACTATTTATTATAGGGTTTTTGAGGCGGGAGTGAGGCGGATTAGGGGTTAATAACTTTATTATAGTAGCAGTGAGGTCTGTTCGGCAGATTAGGGGTTAATAATTGTAGGTAGGTGGCGGCGACGTTGGGAGCGGCAGATTAGGGGTTAATAAATATAATATAGGGGTCGGCGGTGTTAGGGGCAGCAGATTAGGGGTACATAGGGATAATGTAGGTGGCGGCGGTGTGCAGTCGGCAGATTAGGGGGTTAAACAAATTGATTAGAGTGGCGGTGATGTGGGGGGCCTCGGTTTAGGGGTACATAGGTAGTTTATGGGTGTTAGTGTACTTTAGAGCACAGTAGTTAAGAGCTTTATGAACCGGCGTTAGCCCAGAAAGCTCTTAACTCCTGGCTTTTCTCTGCGGCTGGAGTTTTGTCGTTAGATTTCTAACGCTCACTTCAGCCAAGACTCTAAATACCGGCGTTAGAAAGATCCCTTTGAAAAGATAGGATACGCAAATGGCGTAGGGGCATCTGCGGTATGGAAAAGTCGCGGCTGCAAAGTGAGCGTTAGACCCTTACCTACACGACTCTAAATACCAGCGATAGCCCAAAACCAGCAGTAGGAGCCCCTAACGCTGGTTTTGACGGCTAACGCAGAACTCTAAATCTAGGCGTACATTTTTTAAAAGTGGGCGACACATTCTTGTAAGTGAACTTTTTAAACAAACTATTTTTATTTTGTAACCACTGCACGGCAAGTACTGTGCCATATTATTTTACCAATGAATGAGTATTGAGTATTTAAAGTCTGATTAAGACTGATTAACCCCTGCTTTTAGTGCCAATCCACTTTATTTTTTTCTTTACTATCTAGTATGTAGAATGTTTTGGTAGACTATTGGTTTTGTTTTAGGGATCACAAGATTTTAACCTTCATGTCAAATGTACCCCGATATATGTCTGCCTGCAGGTATGTGTTCCTATCCCTTTTTGTGTCTGCATTATGCATGTATGTGTGTGCCTATCCCTTTGTGTCTGTCTACATTATGCATGTATGTGTGTGCCTATCCCTTTGTGTGTCTGCATTATGCATGTATGTGTGTGCCTATCCCTTTGTGTCTGTCTATATTATGCATGTATGTGTGCCTATCCCTTTGTGTGTCTGATTGCATTATGCATGTATGTGTGCCAACCCCTTTTTGTGTCTGTCAGCATTATGCATGTTTGTGTGTGTGTGCCTATCCCTTTGTGTGTCTGATTGCATTATGAATGTATGTGTGTGCCTATCCCTTTGTGTGTCTGCCTACATTATGCATGTTTGTGTGTGTGCCTATCCCTGTGTGTGTCTGATTGCATTATGCATGTATGTGTGTGTCTATCCCTTTGTGTGTCTGTCTGCATTATGCATGTATGTGTGTGCCTATCCCTTTGTCTATCTGATTGCATTATGCGTGAGCCTATCATTTTGTGTGTCTGATTGCATTATGCATGTATGTGTGTGCCTATCCCTTTGTGTGTCTGTCTGCATTATGCATGTATGTGTGTGCCTATCTCTTTGTGTGTCTGTCTGTATTATGCATGTATGTGTGTGTACCTATCCCTTTGTGTGCCTGATTGCATTATGCATGTGTGTGCCTATCCCTTTGTGTGTCTGTCTGTAGCCTCCCCTCTTCTTTCCCACACGGGTCCTTGGAAAATAGAAAAGGGCTAGAGCAGTAGCTAATGGTGGTAGCTGTGAGGAGCCAGGACTTGTGATGTGACCAGACTGACCAGGAGAGAATTTGGTTAGGCAGCTGTTTGTGGGAGCAAAAAAAATAATAATAGTGTTTTGTTCTTGGCATATAGCATTACCTGGCTGTATACCTACACTATGAATACATTTCAAATTCCTCAGCCTCCTCTTTTCTTTTTGAGCAGTTTAAGTTATATTATTATACTTAATAATATGTTCTGTTTTTTTTTTTTGGGGGGGGGGTTTGGGAGTGGGGGTGGTATTTCTGCACCCAGACAGCAAGTATTTCTGCACCCAGACTGCAAGTACCCCTGGCTCGGCACTGAGTGGAAATATTTCATATAACATGAGGTCTACGGGTGAAACCAACACTCTGTACCACCATATTGCTTATTTCCACTGAGAGAAACATATTGAGACAACTTATGTCCAGATGCCTTCATTACACATTTATGAGCAGAGCCCCTCAGGCTATCGTTTGTGAAAACATAGAATTCAATATAAAAGAAACATGGGCAGACTTGATAGGCCTATTGGTTCTTATTTATAGTCAATAGCCATGTATCTATGAAACCTTTATGTTCTACCATGATAGTCTCAATGCAAATGTAGGTGTGTAACCTTTAACCACTTACATAACTTACCTACTGACTCCCAAACTCAAGGTATTCAAACCTGAGTGAGAAGGGATGCATTTATTTTGTGAAATCTGTCACTGTGATCTATCTGCATAAGTGATTAACAAAGAAATTCACACATGGTTTGTACCAAATTGTGTAACGTTCTTGTGCTTAAAGGGACACTGAACCCAATTTTTTTCTTTCATGATTCAGATAGAGCATGACATTTTAAGCAACGTTCTAATTTACTCCTATTATCAATTTTTCTTCGTTCTCTTGCCATCTTTATTTTAAAAGCAGGAATGAAAATCTTAGCAGCCAGCCCATTTTAGGTTCAGCCCCATGGATAGCGCTTGCTTATTGGAGGATTACATTTACCCACCAATAAGCAAGCATAAACCAGGTTCTCAAAAAAAATGGTCCGTCTGCTATGCATCACATTCCTGCTTTTTAAATAAAGATAGCAAGAGAAAGAAGAACAATTGATAATAGGAATAAATTAAAAAGTTGCTTAAAATTGCATGTTCTATCTAAATCATGAAAGAAAAAAATTGTGTTTAGTGTCCCTTTAATCACAACATCCTCATTATGAATTTCTTTTTTTTTTTTCTTGAGGCCGCCTTTGTGGTACAACACAATATTAATTTAAAATGCATTTATACATATTTTAACTTGAGTCCATATTATCAATACAGACAGAGCGTAAAACTGGAAATTCACACAATCTTATGCTCAGTACTAATAGATCACATGGTAAACCTGGAACTACTTTTTGTGTTGCAAATAAATGTAACTGAAGCTGGCATAAAAGTGTCAGAAATACAGAGGTCTAACATAATTACACGATAACAACTTCAAATACAATAAAGAGCACTTTGATAAGATATTTGTCGTTTTGTACACTGTACAAAATAATTATTCATATTATCTCTAGCACCAGATCTTTGGCTGCCAACTCCAGCATGTCTTGTAACATCATCTGCCTTCATGATACAAAACAAATAAGCTGGACAATACAGAGTACGAGAAAAAAGGCACATGCTCAGATTGTTTGCCTCAATATACCAAACTAGAAGACAAACATTATTAAAGGCAGTGCGCCTGTAATCAGTGAGATCAAGGACCAGACGCTGCTAATATTTTAACAAAAGTTTCTTCAAAGCTTGCTCACTAACTTTATATCCCTATTAGTTTTTTTTATAAGCATTAACATGTTTGCAGGAAAATAAGACTTTGCGGCACTCACTGATAGCCAAAGGGTCTACATTATATTGCTTGGAATGGAGTAGTCTTTCTAATTAAACTTTGGTATATAATATGAATAATGGTCTAAATGATTTAATTAAATAGAGGCCTAGATTGAAATACACAAATGCATTTCAAGTCTGAATCAAAGCACTTTTGCAAAATGCATCTGATAACAATCATTTCTCTAATAAAGCGATCATGCATTCAGCGATAGCTTCTACTTCCATTCCAGTCGTAGCAAAACAGTTTGGTAGTGGAGGGCCCTCTAGTGGGCCTGTAACAAAATTAAGGGTTTACCAACTTGAAGTCTGGAGTAATGCTAAATGTGTCGTTACAATGTTGCAAAGGGGAAGGAGGTGTCTGTTTTCTTACCTTTATAGGGTCCTGCAACAGTGAGATCAGCCTCTTTCGGTTTCCAGACTTCAAGGAGAAGGTTTCTGAAGTTGTCTGAAGGTTCTTGAAGTAAAACATGGAGAGATCCAGGAGAAAATCTGTGCCTCCCAAGCGTTACAGGGAGGTGGTGGAGATGGCTGCAAGGAAGAAAGGACCTGCAAGGAACAGACAGGAGCCGGAGTCAGAAGATGTGGTACCCCCCACACCCCAAAAATCCCCACCTGCTAGGAGTTTTAATAAAGGAAAGGGCAAGGCAGGGGGTAGCTCACGGCCTAAAGGTGCCGGAGGGAAGGCCCAGACCAGTGGGGTAAATAGGGTAGCCCCCAATCAAGGCCCGCAGGCAAGCGGGGAGGTGTCAGCGGTAGGGGGAACAGAGGGTGGCCAGGGGAATTTGTCTGGTCCGGTTGCCCCAGCGGATGCTGGGGCCGGCCTGGCCGGGCAGTTGCGGCTTTGCCGCCGGCGGCCTTGGCGGCAGTTTTGGCCTTGGCCCAGTCCTTTGTCGGGGGGTTGCCCCATGGGGACCAGGGCCTTGGCGTGGCTGTCGCTGGGGCCGGCGGTGGTACAGGAGCAGGCCCACAGCACAGCCACATGGCAGAGTGCGCAGCGGAGTCTGGCCCTCCGGTTGGCGGTTCCCGCGAGATCTCCTCCGAGAGTTCTGAGGAGGAGGGGGATCGCGGTCGCCATTTGGAGGGAGGACGCGGAAGAGTGAGGAGTGCCTCGCGTGACCGGAGCCCCGAAGGTAACTTGGGGGGACTCCGGTTAGTGAGCGGGGTATCAGGAGGACAGGCAGGGAGCAGCGGGGCCCACTTACCTGGCATGGGGATGGCTGGGGGTCCGGATGCTGGTAGGAGAGCATGTGGCGCAGTTGGGTCCCACGTGGGTATGCATGTTGATGGCGCGCATGCGCGCATTGCGGTTGACCGCGGTCCTCAGAGGGGCTCATCTGGTGTGTCAGGCGGAGCGGTGTGTTCAGTTGGGAGGCCTGCAGTGCGGCCTAGCACGAGTGATCAGGTTGTGGCTACGGATAGAGGCAGTGTCGGGCAGAGACCCGTGGTTGTGGTGAATGAGAGGGGTGCATCTGTACGGAGTACAGGTATAGGGGACACATTGGGACAAGATTGCATGAGGGGTGGCATGAACCTGAGGTACGCAGGTGTGGATGCAATATCAGAGGCCGAAGGGCCTGAGGGGCCATATGGTAGATTGGAGACTGGACGGAGATATGAACCACACATGGGGTGGGGACATGCGGGGATAACGCATGCCTATGAGGGAGTTCCTCAGTTTAGGGCTGGGGGATTTGTGAGACCGTGTGAGGCGACAAATGATACGCAGTATGAGAGGGCGCAGATGCATAGAGGGGGCCAGTCTCATGGTGGTGTGAATGAGGATATGATCAGGAGAGCTGTGGAGGCAGCGTTGCATGCGAGAGATGCTGCGAGGCCCCTGCCTGGGTTTAGTGGTCACGCCCGGGAGGGGGCGGCGCAGGAGGTGATTATCAGGGATGCTGTGGCTAATGTTCTGGGTATGTCAGCTGGGGGGAGACAGGGGCAGGGGAGAGAGGGTGTTTCAACTGTTGTCCCTCTCACAGACCGGAGTACCCCCCAAGTTGTTTTGTCTCAACAGGTTCCATCAAGCACAGCAGAGATGGCAGCGAGCACGAGCAGCGCCATGGCAGTGGCAGGTACTAGTGGCATCCAGAGCGCTGCGAGTCCAGCGACTCCTTCGCCAGCAGGGATACCAGGCGAGGGTGAGTGCCACGCACCAGACATCATACACACTGACACGGGCTCTTCCACAAGTGGGTCAGGATCCGATAGCGGGGAGGATCTTGGGTTAGTGGGGAAGGGTCAGCGCAGGATGTTTAGGTGGATAAAGAAGATGGCGTCTGCTAGAGCGAAGGACAAGGCGGGCGCTACGTCCCAGACACTTGAGCTACAGGGAACGCGAGCTTTAGGGGGCGCTGTTACGCCAGTGGGACCAGTGCCTCGCAAAGTGGCTGCACAGGGTGACACTTACCCGTGTTTGGTCCACTCGCTATACGGCCATTTGAAAGCGAAGGTCGTTAAAAAGATTCAAGAGGGAAAATACGTTAACGTATTCGAGCTCTCTCTGGATGCGTTTAGAGCCAAAGAAAGGGCGGCTGATGGCTCGGGCTCAAAGAAAGTACGTAGGCCGGAGACGTACGAGGAATGGCTTAAATGCTTCCGTGTACTGGCTGCGTGCTATGTCGACAGGTGGCCGTTGCAGGGGCATAACCTGTTTAAGTACCAGGATACCATAGAGGATATCCGTGCGAGATTCAAGGAAGGCGCATGGCGTGAATACGACATGGCCTTTAGGAGAAAGATGGTAGGTAACCCTCTGCTGCATTTTGGAACACAGGATATGCACTTGTGGTCCAAATTAGGATTGGAAGGCAGTTCTCCCTCCCCAGTGGCGTCACGTCAAGCACCGCAGCGCCTAGGGGCGCGGCTGGGCAGGAAAGGGAGGGAATGCTGGAAATACCAGGATAAGCAGTGTGACAGGGGGAGCAGCTGCTCCTTTCGTCACATCTGCAAGTTCTGTGCAGGGCCTCACCCAGGCGCCGATTGTGGAAAACGAAAGGACCAGGGACAGCCCAGAATTACGCCTAAGGCGGGAGTTGCAGTCAAGGGCACCAACTCCGCTTAGGTTGCGGGCCATGCTGATATGGCTGGCGAACTACCCCGACACAGGGGCAGCTGAGCTGCTGAGGTCGGGGTTGGAAGGGGGTTTCCGGATACCGGTCATGGGTCGTGTTGAGGGTTCTTCAGTGCACAGGAACTTGAAAACGGCCTATGAATTCCCGCACGTGGTTAGGGAAAAGTTGGCAAAGGAGGTGGCGCTGGGCAGGGTATCGGGGCCATTCTCCACATGCCCGATGGCGGATCTGGTGATCTCCCCATTAGGTGTGGTACCCAAGAAAGAGGAAGGGAAGTTCAGGTTGATACATCACCTTTCTTTCCCTAAAGGGGCGTCAGTCAACGACGCTATTGACCCAGAGCTGAGTTCAGTGCACTATCAATCGTTCGATCGTGCGCTGGACGTGGTCAGGGCATGCGGTCCGGGGGCATTGCTGGCGAAGCTAGACATTGAGTCGGCTTTCCGCCTGCTGCCACTGCACCCTTCGGCTTTCAGACTAATGGGCATGAAGTTCGAAGGGGAATATTATGTGGACAGGTGTTTGCCGATGGGCTGCTCATTGTCCTGTTCCTTGTTTGAGTGTTTTAGTTCTTTCCTGCATTGGGTAGTGTACAAGGCGTCAAGTGGGGGAGCGGTGGCCCACTACTTGGACGATTTCTTGTTGGTAGGGAGAGCTGGTTCCACGGAGTGTGAACAGCTCATGGAGGTTATGCAGGATATGATGTCGCGTTTTGGAGTGCCGCTCGCGGACGACAAAACGCAGGGGCCATGTACATGCCTCACATTTCTAGGTATCGAAATAGATACAGTGCAGGCGGAATGTAGGCTGCCCATGGACAAGGTTGTCCGTATGCTTGGAGCGGTCCGAAGGATTAAGGGGTCTAGCAAGGTTGCGATAAAAGAGGTGCAGGCGCTGCTGGGCCTCCTGAATTTTGCGGGTAGGGTCATCCCGATGGGAAGAGCCTTTAACCGTCGATTGGAGGGACTTTTGAAGGGCCCTACCGGTCTAGCAAAATGGACGAGCATTACTGCGGATGTGAGGGAGGACCTGGAAATATGGGAAAAATTCCTAATGAATTTTAATGGTGTGTGCCTATGGAGGGCTAGGAAAGTACCCAACAAGGCAATAAACTTGTACACGGACGCAGCGGGGGGTTTCGGGTACGGAGCGTACCTGGACGGAGAATGGAGCGCGGCTCCATGGCCGAGGGGCTGGATAGATGCAGGTTTCACCAAAAACTTGACGCTGTTGGAGCTATTCCCGATAGTGGTTGCTGTGGAGATTTGGGGGGATAGACTGGCTAATAAATCGGTGGTGTTCTGGACGGACAACATGAGTGTGGTGTACGCCATTAACAGGCTGTCCGCGTCATCGCCAGCGGTTGTGTGTTGCTTGCGTCACTTGGTGTTGCGATGCTTGCAGTTCAATATACATTTTACCGCCAAACACGTCCCGGGAGTGCAGAACATTATTGCAGATGCACTCTCTCGATTTAAATGGGAGCAGTTTAGGGCAGCGGCACCCATGGCGGCAGAGGAGGGGTTAACATGCCCATCTTCTCTTTGGCAGCTGGTGAAGGTTGGATGAGCATCCTAGCTTTGGTGAAGGCATCCTTGGCGCCAAGGACATGGTCAACATATAAGAGTCACTGGGACTGCTGGGAGGCGTTCTGTCAACGCGGAGGTGTACAGGTACAAAGGGCTTCTAGGGTGCTGGTGTTGGAATGGTTGGCTTTACTACGGAAAGAAGGGGTCAGTAAGGCCGGCGCGAGTAGTAGGCTATCGGCTCTGGCCTTCTTTAACAAGGCGCTTGGCTTTGAGGACCACTCCGGAACCTTCCTAGTAAGGAAGGTGTTGAAGGGGTGGGGCAGGTTGGCCCCCCGTCAGAAAGATCGGAGAGAGCCCATTACACGGGAGAGATTGAAGGCGTTAGCGAATGGTGTGGCAAAGGTTTGCACATCCAAGTACGAGCAGCTTCTTTTCCGTACGGCATTTGCTTTGGCGTTTTGCGGGAGCCCTCAGGGTGGGGGAGCTTGTGGCGTCTGCAAAGGAGAAAAGGTCGAGGAGGAGTGCAGTTGGAGCACGTCCGTTTGACGGACGAGGGGCTCCTGTTGTTCATACCCAGGTCCAAGACGGACCAGGAGGGGCTGGGGGCATGGCTGCCCCTGGAACGTCAAGAGTTTGAGGATTGCTGCCCAGTGGCATGCTTGGAGCAATACCTGAAGGTGAGGCCGGCGGGAGGGCAACTGCTCCTGATACATGAGGACGGTTCGGCCCTCTCGGTTTTTCAATTCCGCCAGGTATTGGCGAAGACGGCAAAGGAGGCCGGGTTGGATCCGGGCAGGATCGCCCCGCACTCGTTTAGAATAGGCGCGGCGACCAGCGCAGCGCAAAAGGGAGTTACGGTGGCGGAGATTAAGCGCTTGGGTAGATGGAAGTCGTCCCAGTACAAGACTTATATTAGACCTGATAAAGGACACTGCTAGAGCACAGACATGTGGGCGGGTCCATACTTCCAAAGGGGGGTTTTTTGTTGGGGGGGACCCAGGTTGTGCAAGGGCGGTTTTTTCATGGTGGTGTTCTCTGTTTTATCAGGTGTTGTGAATGCGAAAGCACCTCCGGTTCGTGTATGGATGGTAGGCCATTCATACATCCACTGGGCTCATCTCAGGGCGTTACGATCGCCGGAAGGTCAGCAACTTGGATTCCCAACGTCCAAGGCAAGCTTTCGGTGGTTAGGGCGCAGGGGACTGTCGTGGGCTGATTTGCCTGCACTTTTACAGGAGGCACACAAAAGGTGGGGGCGGCCTAATGTTTTAGTGCTGCACCTCGGGGGAAATGACTTGGGGGCAATGCCCGCGCTGGATTTGATCAGAAGAATGACAGCGGATGTGCAATGGATGCACACTTGGTTGCAGGGTGTGACTTTGGGGTGGTCAAATGTAGTTGCTCGACTGCAATGGCGGCACATTGTCACACAGAGGGCTGCATATAATGTGCGCAAAAAGGTGAATAGGGAGATGGGAAGAGCGGTCACGGGCATTGGGGGTTTCGTGGTCAGGCACGAAAGCATAACGGCCGACAAAAGGGACCTATTTAGGCCTGATGGAGTCCACCTTACGGACGTAGGGTTGGATATGTTTCTAAGGGACATCAGGGGAGCCTTGTTGGGGATTATTCATTAAAGTTTGGGTTAAATTGTTGTATCTGCAATCTGTTGAAATTGTTATGTTTTTTATGGTTATGATTAGTTAAAGTGTGGTTTATTACTGGGTTCCTGTTGGTTGGTTTGGCGGCAAGAGTTCGCCTGGCTCTTGTGGCGGGTGGTCAATGCCCTGGGGAGCGGGCACAAGGAGAGAAGAGTGACTGTCCGGGGAAAAGGGAGGGGTTATGCCTGCCAGGCGCCGGCCTGGGGGTCCTCTCCCTCGCAATTGGACCGAAGACCTCTGAACATCACAGCTCTCTCTGAGTGCCATGGGGCGTGACAGCCGGGTGTCACGCTGCAGGTATCGAAAGGGGCCTTGACCATCTGCTAATAGGGGCTAGGTTAGGGTGAGATGCCGCCAACGTTGAGGATTACGAACTTGTTGCCAAGTTTCGTTGATAGGTTGATCAAGTGCCTAAGGGTAATTGGAATGACTCTTAGGCACAAGTTAAAGCGTTTATTTAATAAACGTGAACCGTGACCGGTTCTTTCTCCCAAACAAATGGTGTTGTGTCTTATTTACTAGATGAGGGTATTAGTCAGTAAGAAGGACGAAATAGATGGTTTAAACCTTATGGTAGTGGAGGGCCCTCTAGTGGGCCTGTAACAAAATTAAGGGTTTACCAACTTGAAGTCTGGAGTAATGCTAAATGTGTCGTTACAATGTTGCAAAGGGGAAGGAGGTGTCTGTTTTCTTACCTTTATAGGGTCCTGCAACAGTGAGATCAGCCTCTTTCGGTTTCCAGACTTCAAGGAGAAGGTTTCCCCGCCCACCCGTCCCTGCAAGAAGAAATTGGCGGCTACGATGCGGCTGTTAGGGTGAGTTTGGCTCGGCAGGGGTGGGTTTAATTGAGCTAGCCTTCAGTAAGACCGAGCCTTTAATGTAGCTAGCCACCCCTGAAGTTGAGTTGTACGATTCGGCTGGCAGGGGGTGCCTTACTGGGCTGGTTGGATATGCCTCAGCAGGCGGGTGGTCAATGCCCTGGGGAGCGGGCACAAGGAGAGAAGAGTGACGGTCCGGGGAAAAGGGAGGGGTTATGCCTGCCAGGCGCCGGCCTGGGGGTCCTCTCCCTCGCAATTGGACCGAAGACCTCTGAACATCACAGCTCTCTCTGAGTGCCATGGGGCGTGACAGCCGGGTGTCACGCTGCAGGTATCGAAAGGGGCCTTGACCATCTGCTAATAGGGGCTAGGTTAGGGTGAGATGCCGCCAACGTTGAGGATTACGAACTTGTTGCCAAGTTTCGTTGATAGGTTGATCAAGTGCCTAAGGGTAATTGGAATGACTCTTAGGCACAAGTTAAAGCGTTTATTTAATAAACGTGAACCGTGACCGGTTCTTTCTCCCAAACAAATGGTGTTGTGTCTTATTTACTAGATGAGGGTATTAGTCAGTAAGAAGGACGAAATAGATGGTTTAAACCTTAAAACATTTTGCATGCTGCAGCTTTGGTAAAAAACATAATTTATGCTTACCTGATAAATTTATTTCTCTTGTAGTGTGTTCAGTCCACGGGTCATCCATTACTTATGGGATATATTCTCCTCCCCAACAGGAAGTTGCAAGAGGATCACCCAAGCAGAGCTGCTATATAGCTCCTCCCCTCACATGTCATATCCAGTCATTCGACCGAAACAAGACGAGAAAGGAAAAACTATAGGGTGCAGTGGTGACTGGAGTTTTAATTAAAATTTAGAACTGCCTCAAAAAAGACAGGGCGGGCCGTGGACTGAACACACTACAAGAGAAATAAATTTATCAGGTAAGCATAAATTATGTTTTCTCTTGTTAAGTGTGTTCAGTCCACGGGTCATCCATTACTTATGGGATACCAATACCAAAGCTAAAGTACACGGATGATGGGAGGGACAAGGCAGGAACATTAAACAGAAGGAACCACTGCCTGTAGAACCTTTCTCCCAAAACCAGCCTCCGAAGAAGCAAAAGTGTCAAATTTGTAAAATTTTGAAAAGGTATGAAGTGAAGACCAAGTTGCAGCCTTGCAAATCTGTTCAACAGAGGCCTCATTCTTAAAGGCCCAGGTGGAAGCCACAGCTCTAGTGGAATGAGCTGTAATTCTTTCAGGAGGCTGCTGTCCAGCAGTCTCATAGGCTAAACGTATTATGCTACGAAGCCAAAAAGAGAGAGAGGTGGCCGAAGCCTTTTGACCTCTCCTCTGACCAGAATAAACGACAAACAGAGAAGAAGTTTGCCGAAAATCTTTAGTTGCCTGTAAGTAGAACTTCAGGGCACGGACTACGTCCAAATTATGCAAAAGACGTTCCTTCTTTGAAGAAGGATTAGGACATAATGAAGGAACAACAATCTCTTGATTGATATTCCTGTTAGAAACAACCTTAGGTAAAAATCCAGGTTTAGTACGCAGAACTACCTTGTCTGAATGAAAAATCAGATAAGGAGAATCGCAAAGTAAGGCAGATAACTCAGAGACTCTTCGAGCCGAGGAAATAGCCATCAAAAACAGAACTTTCCAAGATAAAAGCTTAATATCAATGGAATGAAGGGGTTCAAACGGAACACCCTGAAGAACTTTAAGAACCAAGTTTAAGCTCCACGGAGGAGCAACAGTTTTAAACACAGGCTTAATCCTAGCCAAAGCCTGGACGTCTGGATTCTCTGCCAGACGTTTGTGTAAAAGAATAGACAGAGCAGAAATCTGTCCCTTTAACGAACTAGCGGATAAACCCTTTTCTAAACCTTCTTGTAGAAAAGCCAATATCCTAGGAATCCTAACCTTACTCCATGAGTAACTCTTGGATTCACACCAATATAAATATTTACGCCATATCTTATGGTAAATTTTTCTGGTAACAGGTTTCCGAGCCTGTATTAACGTATCAATAACCGACTCCGAAAACCCACGCTTTGATAGAATCAAGCGTTCAATCTCCATGCAGTCAGCCTCAGAGAAATTAGGCTTGGATGGTTGAAAGGACCCTGAATTAGAAGGTCCTGCCTCAGAGGCAGAGACCATGGTGGACAGGACGACATGTCCACTAGGTCTGCATACCAGGTCCTGCGTGGCCACGCAGGCGCTATCAGAATCACCAATGCTCTCTCCTGTTTGATCCTGGCAATCAGTCGAGGTAGCAACGGAAATGGTGGAAACACATAAGCCATGTTGAAAACCCAAGGGGCTGCTAGTGCATCTACCAGCACCGCTCCCGGGTCCCTGGACCTGGATCCGTAACAAGGAAGCTTGGCATTCTGGCGAGATGCCATGAGATCCAGCTCCGGTTCGCCCCAACGAAGGATCAGTTGAGCAAACACCTCCGGGTGAAGTTCCCACTCCCCCGGATGAAAGGTCTGGCGACTTAGAAAGTCCGCCTCCCAGTTCTCCACGCCTGGGATGTAGATCGCTGACAGGTGACAAGAGTGCGACTCTGCCCAGCGAATTATCTTCGAGACTTCCAACATCGCTAGGGAACTCCTGGTTCCCCCTTGATGATTGATGTAAGCCACAGTCGTGATGTTGTCCGACTGAAATCTTATGAACCTCAGTGTTGCTAACTGAGGCCAAGCTAGAAGAGCATTGAATATTGCTCTTAATTCCAGAATGTTTATTGGTAGGAGTTTCTCCTCCTGAGTCCACGATCCCTGAGCCTTCAGGGAGTTCCAGACTGCACCCCAGCCTAGTAGGCTGGCATCTGTTGTTACAATCATCCAATCTGGTCTGCGAAAAGTCATTCCTTTGGACAGATGAACCCGCGACAACCACCAGAGAAGAGAATCTCTGGCCTCCTGGTCCAGATTTAGTAAAGGGGACAGATCTGAGTAATCCCCATTCCACTGACTTAGCATGCATAGTTGCAGCGGTCTGAGATGTAGGCGCGCAAATGGCAAGAGCTACTGATGGGCTTGGAATGGAATGAAGGACACGGCAAGCATTTAGGATTTTTGATAACCTGGACTCCGTGAGGTAAATCTTCATCTCTACAGGATCTATAAGAGTCCCTAGAAAGAGAACCCTTGTGAGTGGGAACAGAGAACTCTTTTCCATGTTCACTTTCCACCCATGCGACCTTAGAAATGCTAGTACTATCTCTGTATGAGACTTTGCATTTTGAAAAGTTGACGCTTGTATCAGGATGTCGTCTAGGTACGGAGCCACCGCTATGCCTCGCGGTCTTAGTACCGCCAGAAGCGAGCCCAGAACCTTTGTAAAAATTCTCGGGGCCGTAGCCAACCCGAAGGGAAGAGCTACAAACTGGTAATGCCTGTCTAGAAAGGCAAACCTTAGGTACCGATAATGATCCTTGTGAATCGGTATGTGAAGGTAGGTATCCTTTAAGTCCACTGTGGTCATATACTGACCCTCTTGGATCATGGGTAGGATGGTTCGAATAGTTTCCATTTTGAACGATGGAACCCTTAGGAATTTGTTTAAGATCTTCAGGTCCAAGATTGGCCTGAAGGTTCCTTCTTTTTTGGGAACCACAAACAGATTTGAGTAAAAACCTTGCCCTTGTTCCGTCCGCGGAACCGGGTGGATCACTCCCATTACTAAGAGGTCTTGTACACATCGTAGAAATGCCTCTTTCTTTATTAGGTTTGTTGATAACCTTGACAGATGAAATCTCCCATGTGGAGGAGAAGTTTTGAAGTCCAGAAGGTATCCCTGAGATATGATCTCCAACGCCCAGGGATCTTGGACATCTCTTGCCCAGGCCTGGGCGAAGAGAGAAAGTCTGCCCCCCACTAGATCCGTTTCCGGATAGGGGGCCCTTTCTTCATGCTGTCTTAGAGGCAGAAGTAGGTTTTCTGGCCTACTTGCCCTTGTTCCAGGACTGGTTGCCTTTCCAACCCTGTCTGTAACGAGTAGCAGTCCCTTCCTGTTTTGGAGCGGAGGGAGTTGATGCTGCTCCTGCCTTGAAATTACGAAAGGCACGAAAATTAGACTGTTTGGCCTTTGATTTGGCCCTGTCCTGAGGAAGGGTGTGACCCTTACCTCCAGTAATGTCAGCAATAATTTCTTTCAAGCCGGGCCCGAATAAGGTTTGCCCTTTGAAAGGAATATTAAGCAATTTAGATTTAAAAGTTACATCTGCTGACCAGGATTTAAGCCATAGCGCTCTGCGCGCCTGGATGGCGAATCCGGAGTTCTTAGCCGTTAGTTTGGTTAAATGCACAACGGCATCCGAAATAAATGCATTAGCTAGCTTAAGGGCTTTAAGCTTGTTCATAATCTCATCCAATGGTGCTGTGCGAATAGCCTCTTCCAGAGACTCAAACCAGAATGCTGCTGCAGCAGTGACGGTGCAATGCATGCAAGGGGCTGTAATATAAAACCTTGTTGAACAAACATTTTCTTAAGGTAACCTTCTAATTTTTTATCCAATGAATCTGAGAAAGCACAACTATCCTCCACCGGGATAGTGGTACGCTTGGCTAAAGTAGAAACTGCTCCCTCCACCTTAGGGACCGTCTGCCATAAGTCTCGTGTGGTGGCGTCTATTGGGAACATTTTTCTAAATATCGGAGGAGGGGAAAAGGGCACACCGGGTCTATCCCACTCCTTGCTAATAATCTCTGTAAGCCTTTTAGGTATAGGAAAAACGTCAGTACACACCGGTACCACATAGTATTTATCCAGCCTACATAATTTCTCTGGGATTGCAACCGTGTCGCAATCGTTCAGAGCCGCTAACACCTCCCCTAGTAATACACGGAGGTTCTCAAGCTTAAATTTAAAATTTGAAATATCTGAATCCGGTCTCCCCGGATCAGATCCGTCACCCACAGAATGAAGCTCTCCGTCTTCATGTTCTGCAAATTGTGACGCAGTATCGGACATGGCTCTCGTGTCATCGGCGCGCTCTGTCCTAAACCCAGAGCTATCGCGCTTGCCTCTTAACTCAGGCAAATTAGATAATACTTCTTTCATAACATTAGCCATATCATGCAAAGTGATTTGTAAGGGCCTTGATGTACTTGGCGCCACAATCTCACGCACCTCCTGAGCGGGAGGCGAAGGTACTGACACATGAGGAGAGTTAGGCGGCATAACTTCCCCCTCGTTGTCTGGTGATAATTTCTTTACCGGTAAAGACTGACTTTTATTTAAAGTAACATCAATACAATTGGTACACATATTTCTATTGGGCTCCACATTGGCTTTTAAACATAATGAACAAGTAGATTCATCTGTATCAGACATGTTTAAACAGACTAGCAATGAAGGCTAGCAAGCTTGGAAAAGATCTGTCAATAAATTTACAAGCAATTGAAAAAACGCTACAGCGCTTTTAAAAACACAAAAAACTGTCACAGTTGAAATAACAATGAACTAATTCAGTTATAGCCAACAATTTTTACCCACTAGCAAACGGATGATTAACCCCTCAATACCCAAAAACGGATAATCCATTTAAGATTTAACGCTTTTATAACAGTCAAACACACTGTCACAGGTCTGCTGTGACTGATTACCTCCCTCAAAAATGAATTTTGAAGACCCCTGAGCTCTCTGTAGACGTCCTGGATCAAGGAGGAAGAAGCAGGAAGACTGTGCAAGAATTTTAACTGCGCAACAAGGCGCTAAAAAAGGCCCCTCCCACTCATATTACAACAGTGGGAGACCTGTTACAACGGTTTCTATGCAGAAATACACGTTAGTCATATGGAATAAAATCATGCCCAAAAACATTTATCACCAAAGTACCTCACAAAACGAATAACATGCCAGTAAACGTTTTAAAAACAACTTTCCAGTGTTATGCAAAGTTATCACTAAGCCTGCTACCAGTCGCTTCTACTGCAGTTAAGGCTCATACATTTATTTCAGTATTAACAGTATTTTCTCAGTCAAATTCTAGTCCCTAGAAAATAACTCAACTGCGCATACATTTATCAGCCTGATACCAGTCGCTACTACTGCATTAAAGGCTGTACTTACATCATATGGGTAACAGCAGTGTTTTCTTAGTCAATTCCATTCCTAGAAAATATTACTGCACATACCTCATTTGCGGGGGACCCCGCATACTATTCCCTTTTCTGAAGTTACCCCACTCCTCAGAATGTGCGAGAACAGCCAGTGGATCTTAGTTACGTCTGCTAAGATCATAGAAAAACGCAGGCAGATTCTTCTTCTAAATACTGCCTGAGAGAAAAAAACAGCACACTCCGGTGCCATTTTAAAATAATAAACTTTTGATTGAAGAATAATTAGGTAAAAAAAACTCCTATCTCCTCTCGCGACCTCCTTCTTTGTTGAGACTTGCAAGAGAATGACTGGGTATGACATGTGAGGGGAGGAGCTATATAGCAGCTCTGCTTAGGTGATCCTCTTGCAACTTCCTGTTGGGGAGGAGAATATATCCCATAAGTAATGGATGACCCGTGGACTGAACACACTTAACAAGAGAAATACTTGTACGTTTACTACTTTCAACAATAGTGGTTCAGTCAATCAGGTTTTTTTGCCAGCACCATTAACAAAATGCAAAAACACTTCTCAGCCTACCAGTTTGCCCTTTCATGACTGCCTTTGGCTTGAAAAAACGCAATTGCAAGTGAGGCACTACTATATATATATATATATATATATATATATATATATATATATATATATATATTTGAAAATAATAATACAGTTTTCTTCTAAGTGAAGAACAAAGGTATTTCAAGTACATTATATACCTAATAAAATAATCACACAACACAGAATATATAATTAAACTAAGTTAAATGAACAAAAACATTTGCTAAACAGCATTATAAACCTAATAAAATAATCACACAACACAGACTTTACTTGCATTTTTCAAATCTGGACTGATTTATAGACAGGAAGATCTTGTTCCTTTGCAAGCTGCTCGATAGCTCAGGTCTGGTTAAGCTGATTAATTTCAGCTTGCTTGGCTTGCATTGCTGCAACACAAGCGGACAGCTCCACCTACTGGCTATTTTAATCAATGCACTGCTTCTCAAAGCTTTTCAATAGCAGTCACATGACTGAAAAAAAGGTTGTTATTCTGAAACGGTGCAAATTGAACCGTTGTAAACCGAGGGTCATCTGTACTGCTCATAAAAAAAAAGATGTTTGAAGTATTTTTTTAATGCACCTGCGACTTTAGCACCGTTGGCCTAGTGCACCTTGTGGTTAGTGTGAATGGCAGAGGAGGCTTTGTAGAATGCCCCATGGCAGGCTATTGGTAAAGGGAGTTAGCGCGGTCAAGCTGTCCAACCTCCAGATGTCAGCACATCATCTGAGGCTTTCGCTCTTGCACTAACATTTTAATTTCAAGTTGTAATACCAGCGTAAGAATATGTACAGCACATTCAACAGGTATATTGGCTACTACCATCAATGACACCTGAACAAAAATGTGGTACTTTAAATTGGAGTAACATAAAATATATTAGATTGACAAAGATATGGTTGTTCTAAGATGTCCTAGGCTTGAATTATAAGTCAAGAATAGCAGGTTATTCGTGAATTCAGCATACTTTAAAGAGGATCCATTCAAAGGTGCCATTGGAGATCCTATAGGGAGATCCTATAGACAAACAACATAAGAAAAAAGAATGCCCCAGCTTCCAATGGTAAATGTACAGGAAGTAGCAGCACTGCTTCACACTGAAGCCAAGTGTTAAATGATCAATACTAGCAACAAGCAAAATAGTTGATAACACAGAGATACAGATATTAACAGACTAACAGGAACAAGTACACAGTGGTAGAACATACAAATAATACTTGCTGAAATAGAATACTGAAGTCTGGTATTATAAGGCAGGGAAAAAACAAAGCACAGTACAAAAGGGCTAGAAGGTAGGGAGAAGTCAGTCAAGACAGGGGTGTTGGGCAGGCAGCAGACAAGCAGAAATCCATTAACAAAGTCAGGTTAAAACAGGAAAACATGCTGGATGCAAGCTGGATTAGGTGCCCACGTTATTTGCAAGAAGAAGCCTTAGGTATAAATAGGAAGTTGCAGCAGCTGAGCAAAAGCATTTTCCCTGCAGAGGGCCTGTAGGCTGAGTAAAAGGTCTTAAGAGCTGATTATAATGAAATGATTAAAGGGAAATTATACACTCGATTTTTCATTGCATACATATTTTGCATAAGTTTATATAGCCCATAAAGGTTTTTTTTTTTTTTTTTAAAGTATAGTTTTGATTATTTTTAAAAATTGCTCTGATTTTCAGACTCCTAACCAAGCCCCAAAGTTTTAGGAGAATACTGATATATACCTACTCCAGCTTGCTCCTGTTTGTGTAAAGAGCCTTTCCATATGCAGACGAAGGGGAATGTCTGTTATTTTCCACTTAAAGTGGGTGTTCTAGCTACCTTTTTAACAGAGATAAAATGTGAGCTTCTAGGTAAGTTTTTAAATGGTTTTATACTGGATTTTATATCAGTATCTGTGCATCTTATTTTTTATAGTAGTGTCTATAACATGCAGTTATATGAAAATGAGTGTATACTGACCCTTTAAGGAGCCAGGAGGGCTCCTCTGGTAGTGAAGTACACAAGAGCAGGGGAAATTATCAAGGAGCCAGGGCGGCTCCTCGGGTAGTGAAGTACACAAGCACAGGGGAAAGGATCAAGGAGCCAGGAGCGCTCCTCAGGTAGTGAAGTATACAAGAGCAGGGGAAAGGATCAAGGAGCCTGGAGGGGTCCTCAGGTAGTGAAGTACACAAGCAAAGAGGAAAGGATCAAGGAGCCAGGAGGGCTGCTCAGGTAGTGAAGTACACAAGAGCAGGGGAAAGGATCAAGGAGCCTGGAGGGGTCCTCAGGTAGTAAAGTACACAAGAGCAGGAAAAAAGGATCAAGGAGCCAGGAGGGCTCCTCAGGTAGTGAAGTACACAAGAGCACGGGAAATTATCAAGGAGCCAGGAGGGCTCCTCAGGTAGTGAAGTATACAAGAGCAGGGGAAAGGATCAAGGAGGGCTCCTCAGGTAGTGAAGTACTCAAGAGCAGGGGAAATTATCAAGGAGCCAGAAGGGGTCCTCAGGTAGTGATGTATACAAGAGCAGGGGAAAGGATCAAGGAGCCAGGAGGGCTGCTCAGGTAGTGAAGTACACAAGAGCAGGGGAAAGGATCAAGGAGCCTGGAGGGGTCCTCAGGTAGTAAAGTACACAAGAGCAGGAAAAAAGGATCAAGGAGCCAGGAGGGCTCCTCAGGTAGTGAAGTACACAAGAGCACGGGAAATTATCAAGGAGCCAGGAGGGCTCCTCAGGTAGTGAAGTATACAAGAGCAGGGGAAAGGATCAAGGAGGGCTCCTCAGGTAGTGAAGTACTCAAGAGCAGGGGAAATTATCAAGGAGCCAGAAGGGGTCCTCAGGTAGTGATGTATACAAGAGCAGGGGAAAGGATCAAGGAGCCTGGAGGGGTCCTCATGTAGTGAAGTACAAAAGAGCAGGGCAAAGGATCAAGGAGCCAGGAGGGCTCCTCAGGTAGTGAAGTATACAAGAGCAGGGGAAAGGATCAAAGAGCCTGGAGGGGTCCTCATGTAGTGAAGTACACAAGAGCAGGGGAAAGGATCAAGGAGCCAGAAGGGGGCCCTCAGGTAGTGAAGTATCTATCTATTGGGTACTTATAGAGCGCGAACTAATCACCCGTGAGGGTCTCAAGTCCTTAAGGGAAGGTAGATAGGAGGAAAGGGGGGGGGGGATAGGCGTTCAGTTGAAGAGCCAGGTTTTGAGGTCCTTTCTGAACTTTATAAGGGAGGTGGATTGTATGAGGTGCAGTGGGAAGGTGTTCCATGTCTTTGCTGCTATGTGGGAAGTACACAAGAGCAGGGGAAAGGATCAAGGAGCCAGGAGGGTTCCTCAGGTAGTGAAGTATACAAAAGCAGGGGAAAGGATCAAAGAGCCTGGAGGGGTCCTCATGTAGTGAAGTACACAAGAGCAGGGGAAAGAATCAAGGAGCCAGGAGAGGTCCTCAGGTAGTGAAGTAACCAAGAGCAGGGGAAATTATCAAGGAGCCAGGAGGGCTCCTCAGGTAGTGAAGTACACAAGAGCAGGGGAAAGGATTGGGGAGCCTGGAGGGGTCCTCATGTAGTGAAGCATACAAGAGCAGAGGAAAGGATCAAGGAGCCAGGAGGGGTCCTCAGGTAGTGAAGTACACAAGAGCAGGGGAAAGGATCAAGGAGCCTGGAGGGGTCCTCAGGTAGTGAAGTACACAAGAGCAGGGGAAAGGATCAAGGAGCCAGGAGGGCTAATCAGGTAGTGAAGTACACAAGAGCAGAGGAAAGGATCAAGGAGCCTGGAGGGGTCCTCATGTAGTGAAGCATACAAGAGCAGAGGAAAGGATCAAGGAGCCAGGAGGGGTCCTCAGGTAGTGAAGTACACAAGAGCAGGGGAAAGGATCAAGGAGCCAGGAGGGGTCCTCAGGTAGTGAAGTACACAAGAGCAGGGGAAAGGATCAAGGAGCCTGGAGGGGTCCTCAGGTAGTGAAGTACACAAGAGCAGGGGAAAGGATCAAGGAGCCAGGAGGGCTCCTCAGGTAGTGAAATACACAAGAGCAGGGGAAATTATAAAGAAGCCAGGAGGGCTCCTCAGGTAGTGAAGTATACAAGAGCAGGGGAAAGGATCAAGGAGCCAGGAGGGCTCCTCAGGTAGTGAAGTACACAAGAGCAGGGGAAAGGATCAATGAGCCAGGAGGGCTCCTCAGGTAGTGAAGTACACAAGAGCAGGGGAAAGGATCAAGGAGCCAGGAGGGCTCCTCAGGTAGTGAAGTAAACAAGAGCAGGGGAAAGGATCAAGGAGTCAGGAGGGCTCCTCAGGTAGTGAAGTACACAAGAGCAGGGGAAAGGATCAAGGAGCCAGGAGTGCTCCTCAGGCAGTCAAGTACACAAGAGCAGGGGAAATTATCAAGGAGCCAGGAGGGCTCCTCAGGTAGTGAAGTACACAAGAGCAGGGGAAAGGATAAAGGAGCCTGGAGAGGTCATCAGGTAGTGAAGAACACAAGTGCAGGGGAAAGGATCAAGGAGCCAAGAGGGGTCCCCAGGTAGTGAAGTACACAAGAGCAGGGGAAAGGATCAAGGAGCCTGGAGGGGTCCTCATGTAGTGAAGTATACAAGAGCAGAGGAAAGGATCAAGGAGCCAGGAGGTGTCCTCAGGTAGTGAAGTACACAAGAGCAGGGGAAAGGATCAAGGAGCCAGTAGGGCTCCTCAGGTAGTTAAGTACACAAGAGCAGGGGAAAGGATCAAGGAGCCTGGAGTTGTCCTCAGGTAGTGAAGTTCACAAGAGCAGGGGAAAGAATCAAGGAGCCAGGAGGGCTCCTCAGGTAGTGACGTACACAAGAGCAGGGGAAAGAATCAAGGAGCCAGGAGGGCTCCTCAGGTAGTGAAGTATACAAGAGCAGGGGAAAGGATCAAGGAGCCAGGAGGGCTCCTCAGGTAGTGAAATACACAAGAGCAGGGGAAAGGATCAAGGAGCCAGGAGGGCTCCTCAGGTAGTGAAGTACACAAGAGCAGGGGAAAGGATCAAGGAGCCAGGAGGGCTCCTCAGGTAGTGAAGTAAACAAGAGCAGGGGAAAGGATCAAGGAGTCAGGAGGGCTCCTCAGGTAGTGAAGTACACAAGAGTAGGGGAAAGGATCAAGGAGCCAGGAGTGCTCCTCAGGCAGTCAAGTACAAAAGAGCAGGGGAAATTATCAAGGAGCCAGGAGGGCTCCTCAGGTAGTGAAGTACACAAGAGCAGGGGAAAGGATAAAGGAGCCTGGAGAGGTCATCAGGTAGTGAAGTACACAAGTGCACGGGAAAGAATCAAGGAGCCAAGAGGGGTCCCCAGGTAGTGAAGTACACAAGAGCAGGGGAAAGGATCAAGGAGCCTGGAGGGGTCCTCATGTAGTGAAGTATACAAGAGCAGAGGAAAGGATCAAGGAGCCAGGAGGGGTCCTCAGGTAGTGAAGTACACAAGAGCAGGGGAAAGGATCAAGGAGCCAGGAGGGCTCCTCAGGTAGTGAAGTACACAAGAGCAGGGGAAAGGATCAAGGAGCCTGGAGGGGTCCTCAGGTAGTGAAGTTCACAAGAAAAGGGGAAAGAATCAAGGAGCCAGGAGGGCTCCTCAGGTAGTGACGTACACAAGAGCAGGGGTAAGGATCAAGGAGCCAGGAGGGCTCCTCAGGTAGAAAAGAGCAGGATGAAGAAAAGGTTCAAGCACAGGGTTTTGAACCCAGATGCAGCCACCTCTAGTCTTTCCACACTGACGGACCAAATATACCCTAACTTGAATCAAGCAATCTTTATAAATCTGCTCAATTGATTCAAGTCTAAAACATGACGCAAATAACTCTTGATTGATACTAATAAAGAGCTTTGAACTCAACCATTAACAGTAAAAGAGACAATATAACACAAATCAATAAAACATACATGTGAGCAAATCTAAAATATAAAAATAGTGAATAATTATATGTGTATACATTTCTTAACAAAAGACTTAGAGATCGCTGTCATATCCTTTTGTTGAGATGGCACAATGTCTCATAGGGGCTGTTTATCTAAAGGTCTCTGGGCTGGTGAGATTAATTAAGAATGCTCGGCAGCCCTTCCATTTCCCTGGTGAAATTATATAAAGCCACTTGATCAAACATTTTCACCCTACAGATCTCAGTTTTTTCTTGCAAATGAAAAGGTGGCGAGGTTGTGACAAAATACACATAATACTTAATACCCTAATAAAAAAACATAAAAAAAACATATGCATACGAAAATAGAGGAGACTATAAGATGCAGTTTAATGGGATTTTTATTGGCTGCAGGATCTCATTTTTAAAGTGCGCCCCTGCTTACTGCTAACTTTGCCCTACATATTGAAGGCTCCATTAATTTCAATAGGAGACATCTCGCCACTCACAGGGACTGCCCCTTTTTAAAGATAATTCCACCAGGGCAGTTGTATAATGTAATGCATGTGTCTCTCCATCACATCCAGAACCTTGTATAGTGAGCTAAACAGCTCACAAGATAACACTTTACTTTCTATAATTCTTTGAGGGACCTTAGAGTACTCATTAGATATCTTAGATAATTTCGTTAGACAAGTGAGCTTTAAAGAATCGGGGCCCAAGAGATAATCACACACACATAATCTAATCTAAGATATATATATATATTTATATATATATATATATATATATATATATATATATATATATATGTTTGAGCCGTGGAGTAGTGACGCAGAGTGGGCGTGACTTACAGATAACAGGTTTCAAGCTTAAAAAGGAGGTGGCTATCCGGTGACGACAGGCCAAGTTGAAGGGCGGAGCCCGAAACGCGCGTTGCCTGACTGGTGGATGTGACGTCAGACGCCAAGGGAGTTGGATACTCGCATGCTGTTTTGGGTCGCTGACTTTTCTATGTATGCGGAGCACAGCTAGAATTACCACTGCTACTTGTGACTTCATCACGGATGCTTTCTACTACATACCTGATACGGTTTGGGTGAGATCGCTCAGTGAGCGTTAAAATTGCACAGCTCTTTATCCTCACGGCAGACTTTGTCCTTGAGTGCCGGAGTGGCATAAAATATACCATCAAAGTTGATACATATATGGAAACAAGGTTTATGCGTAAAAGGAAACACTTTGTTACTCCTTGGTGATACTTGATATTACGTGTTATCCTGACAACGCGTACCATCTGTTTGATGTATGAACTTTCTGAAGTGCATGAACTGCTCTAATCATTATACATCTGTGATTTTTTGCTATACTTTTTACCTCTGCAATTGCCAGCTACCTAACCATTGCTTCTTTGCCATTTGCATGAACTGCTTATAGTGCATGAACTGCCTCAATCTCATAGTGTTTGTATCCTGCACAGATATACCCATGGTTTTGCATATATAACCAGGGGTTGCTTTTTTGCTCTCCATCTGACCTCCTCCACTCCATTGTTGCTTGATAACTGGGGACGCCCAGTTTGTATGTTTGTATGGATGATTGTGGTATTTTGATTTTGTGTATGCAGTACAATTACGAAGTTGTCTGTTTTTCCTTGTACATTAAAAGATATTTATTGCTTAGCACATTTATGCGGAGTCTAATATTTAAATTTATATATAGATATATATTTATTTATAAAATATTTTACCAGGAAGGATACATTGAGATTTCTCTTGTTTTCAAGTATGTCCTGGGTCCACAAAACATTGCATTGATACAATAGGGTACAATAAAACTCAAAACCAATAATAATACACAATATATGCAAAAATTTAACATAGAGCAGGTAGGAAATATATAATCAACCATGACAGGTGCATTCTGTTTTGAGATATGTATAGAGGGATCTCTTAAAGGATATTAGGCTTGGGGAAGGTTTGAAAGTGTGCGGGATGTCATTCCATAACTGTGGTGCTCCGTAGGAAAAGGAGGATTGAGCTGCTTTCTTTTTGTATTGAGGCAAGCTAAATAATGTGCTGGTACTGGATCAGAGATTATAGGAGTTGGGAATAGCCGTGGAGAGCATTTTGCTCAGGTAGGGTGGGAGCTTCCCAGAAAGGCTCTTAAACAAAAGGCAGTAAAGATGAAGGGTGTTCGTCTGGATTCCAGCGTCAGCCAGTTTAGTTCTTTTAGCATGTCACAATGGTGGGTCCTGTAGTTACATTGTAGCACAAAGCGGCAGAACGAGTTACACAAAGTATTAAGTTTATTAAGGTTTGTTTGCGGTGCAGGTGCGTATACTACATCCCCGTAATCCATGAAGGGCATCAGCATTTGCTGTACAATATTTTCCTTTACTGTAGGGCTGAGGCAGGATTTGTTTCTGTACAGGGCACCTAGTTTTGGATAAAGTTTAGATGCAAGTTTTTCAATGTGGAGGCCAAAAGATAGATTAGGATCTAACATCATACCCAAGTATTTGAAAGAGTGGACTGCGGTCAGCGTGTAATTGGATTTTGTTTTGATGCGTAGATGGGAATTTTGTAATTTGCGTAATTTAGGTCCCATTCCAAAGATCATTGTGACAGTTTTGTCAGTGTTTAGGAAGAGTTTGTTTTTTGAGATCCACTTTTCTACCTTTGTGAACTGGTCTTGGAGCACTGCTTCAAGCTGCGGCAGATCGGAATTGTTTGCATAGATTAGTGTGTCATCTGCATACATGTGTACAGTTGAGGATTTGCAGACATTAGGCAGATAATTTATAAATAATGTGAATAGTAGGGGGCCGAGAATGGAACCTTGGGGAACACCACACGTGACTGAGAGAGGGAGGGAGTCACTGTTAGAAATGGAGACATACTGTGATCGATCCGATAAATATGATCGAAACCAGGTTAACGGACGATCAGCAATACCATAGTTTTTTAGTTTGAGCAGTAGTATGTAGTGGTCTAATGTGTCAAAGGCCTTTGCAAAATCAAGGAAAATAGCTCCAGTTAGGTCTCCTTGTTCCATGCCAGTTTGGATGTCGTTGCAAACTTTTAGGAGGGCAGTTGTAGTGGAGTGATTTGGGTGAAAACCTGATTGATCAGGGGTCAGATAGTTAGAAAGCTGGTAATACTCGCATAATTGCGTATGGACGCATTTTTCTAAGATTTTTGACAATACTAGGTGCAATGATATAGGGCATTAGTTAGAAACAAAGGTTAACTCCCCACTTTTATGAATAGGCACTACTCTTGCAGTTTTCCAGAGTTTGGGTATGTATCCAGACATCAAGGATTCATTAATTAGGGTTGTGACAGGCTTAGCAATTGCCGGCGCACTGAGCTTCAACAGCATTGCTGGGATTTGATCAGGTTAAGACTGGTTTTTGATTTTTAAATTATTAAGGTGTTTCTTAATGACATTGATGGGTACTAAAATTGAACTTATCTATATTGGGTCTTTGCTGTTTTAGTGGGGACTGGTCCACATTTGTAGTTTCAGGATGTGTGCCATTTATTAGTTTGTCAATCAGGGTGGTGGAGCAGCTGACAAAATAAGGTTAGATATGTTATTGTTCAGATTTTCACAGAAATATTGGGCCTTGGCCAATTTTGTTTGTTTAGTGCATATATTTCGCCATTGTCTATATACACAGTGATCGTTCATAGAGCCAGTATGCACACACACACATACATATATACATATATACACATACATAGAAACACACATTTAAAAATTCTTGTGTTTTATATTTGCTCAAATGTACTGTTTATTTCAGAGAGACCACTGCTGTGTTTCCTGTTTCCCGAGGTCTGATAAGTCCTTTACAGGTTCCCAAGAGGTCTGACTCTTTATGAGGAAAAATTAAACCGGTTTCTTTGTAAAAAAAAAAAAAATCTCAAAAAGAGAAACTGGAAAACCATCTCCTCTGAAAAACAACATGTTTTCCAGAGTGTTATTATTGGAATGATATCTCTGTGCTTTGGGAGTTATTTTGGAAACTGTTTTTTTAGACCTAAACAATTTTCTGTGAAAATTGTGCACTTACATATAAAATGCTTGTCAACTGGATAAAACCTGTCCACTGAAATGAGACAAAATGTCTTACCTCTATGTACATGTAAGAGTACAAGACACGTGCACGCTCCTGAGTCTACCTCAGTATACTTTCATAGAAAGGAGCAAAGAATACAAAGAGGCAAATGATAATAGAAGTAAGATGGAACAATTTTACTTTTTTAATTGTACATTCTATCTGATTGATGGAAGATTACATTTGACCTCTGTGTCTCTTTAAATCTGTTCTATTCTTCCAACATGTAATCCAATCTCCCCTGCACAAATAGTCTGTTTTAATACTTATGAGTTAAAAGTGTGGCCCATGTCAGAATTTAAAACAAAGTGTAAGAATTTGGATGCCACACATATAGCCCTTAGAGAGAAAATGGTCACCTGAAAGGACAGTTATAGGATATTGATTTAAATAGACTTAGATATTACTAAGTGTCCACTTGAAAAAGTAACTAAAGCGAATACCACTAATGTTAATATCAGGAACTTCTCTCTCTTCTCTCTTTGAAATATATTAAATGAGTGGTAAAGTCAAAATAAAAATGTCCTGATTTAGATAATGCAATTTTAGATAGATAACTTTCCAATTTACTTTTATTATTAAATTTGCTTATTTCGCTTGGTATCGTTTGTTAAAAAGTAAAATTGGGTAGGCTCATTGGAGCTAATCAGTCTTAAGAAGTCTTTGGCAGCAGTGATTGTAGTAATGCTATACATTGTTGCCAACACTACTGACAAGACTCCCAAAGACACATGCAAGAACACTGTGCTTCATTTATCTAGAAAGTTTAATTTTGACTTTACTGTCCCTTTAAGAAATTCATGTCTGTGTCTTAGTGCTCTACCTAAGTGCTGCGTTGGAATGCCAGTCTCCCAGGTACCTAAAAGCTTGCTCTGCTGTGAGTAAGAACATAATAACTTCACTTTTATTTACTTAAAACATTTTCTTAAGTAACTTAATTGCCTGACAAATAACTAGCCTATTAAATGGCCTCACCTAACACATCACAAATGAGTGACAAGAATTAGACAATCAAGTTAATAGATAACATAAATTGCCGAGAAATGAGAATAAAGCTTGGTTATACATTATTAATTATACTTTATTTGTAGATAGGCTTAGATCATTGTCTTATAAATGTATTTGTTAATAAAGATAATTGTATTTAGTAGTTTATGAATATTTTCTAATACTTTTGGTTTGTGTTGTTTACTAACAAAATAGTTACTTAATTCCCATATCACACATGATGCTACACGGGCAGGGAAGTGAACATACACAGCTTCTATCATCCGAGCGTGAATGAGTCATGTTACTAAGACACAGTCTGTAGCGCTAAGCACAACTAATTCCTGGTGAGGAATTCTTTTATTTGACAACGTTATCTGAACAAGAGTCAGAAGTTTATAATATTCTTTTGAACCTTACAATTAATCATAGCAGTAGGCAAACACATATCAGAAAAAGAAAGATTATGCTCATCAGTAATATTGCTTATGTGCCATTGAGTCATGTGCACAAAACATTACAGTACAGCAATATAATGTACAAAGTTTACTGGGCAGATATTGATGACGTTAAAATGTAGGTAAAAAGTCAACAATATTAATGGCCTTGACAGGCCTTATATGTTTAACAGGACAAACTATGTGTCCTGACTAGCTCTGAGTCAGTGTCATACTACAGACGAGTCATGTGCCTGTCACCTGACTTGTCTGTCATTTCTGCTCTTTATATCATTTCAGCTCTTTATGGTGCTAAATGGTAGGTGGGCACCTAAATCCATCTTAGCTTCATTTTGACGTTCTCTTGCCTTCAAATTATCTATCTCCTCTTTGCAGTTCCAGTCATGTCCAGTTTGTCAAAAAATATCCCTGGACTTATCCAAGTTCCCTTAAAGTGATACTGTACTAAAAAAAAACACAACTTACTTAAAAATACTGAAGTATTTTACATGAAAATGGCTAAATAAAAGTAGCTTAAATTTAAGTGAAAACTCTGGTATCTATTGCTCACTGACTCACTGAAACATCAACAAAAAGGCTGATTCTTCACAGAAACAAACATTTGTAAAATGCTCTCTTTTAGCTGTAACAGCAAGCATATGCTCCATATAAAACCATTCTCCAGGGTTCAAAAACCAAGGGGTAACACAATGCTTTAGAAATATTTATCTAATGATTTCCCACTAAATTCACTATTAAATTCTAGGAGGATTGTAGAAGATAAATAATTTGATAATATGTTCTAAAGGATTGTGATTAACCCTATAGTTATATACAAGCAATAGCATAATACTAAAATGCTTTAAAAGGATATCTCATGATTTACATGGAACATGCCAGCACTGTTTCCTGTCATTTAGTGCTCCAGACAGGTATCACTTACAGGGATACTAAACCCAATTTTTTTCTTTCATGATTCAGACAGAGCATGCAATTTTAAGCAACTTTGTAATTTACTCCTATTATCAATTTTTTGTCGTTCTCTTGCTATCTTTATTTAAAAAGCAGGAATGTGATACATAGGAGCTGGCCCATTTTTGGTTGAGAAACTGGGTTATGCTTGCTGATTGGTGGGTAAATGTAAGCCTCCAATAAGCAAGCACTATCCATGGTGCTGAACCTAAAATGGGCTGACTGTTAAGATATACATTCCTGCTTTTAAAATAAAGATAGCAAGAGAACGAAGAAAAATAATAGGAGTAAATTAGAAAGTTGCTTAAAATTCCATGCGCTATCTGAATCATGAAAGAAAAAAATTGGGCTCAGTGTCCCTTTAAGCACATGAGCATCAACATAATCAAACGCAACTTAGAATTTCAAGTAGCATAAAAAAAAAATGGAATGTGGTTGATCCGGTATGAACACACAACCTGATTTAACTCCATACACAGAAAACAAATTCTATAAAATATAATCCTCAAATATTTATCAAGCTGCTTTCTGGAATGGATCAAATAATAATCTGTTTACCAGGCTTCATTTTCTGCACCATAAAACTTGGAGAAAGATAGTTGATAATTCAAAAGCAAAACAATATATTTGTAGTTTCTTAAGTGGTGACCTTGTTGAGTGTGGTCTTATAATATTACAATCATACAGCTCCTTAACTAGCAATGTTCAGGCTATAAAGATGTTATAAAAAATTGTTTTACCACTTAAAGGTGCATTAAAGTCAATGTATTTGTATATGCATAGAATGTATCAGTAATTAAGCACTGCAGACAATATGTATAGAAAACAAATGCTGCTGCCATTTTGCCAGCACAAGTTATAAGGTTTTTTAAATCAGAAGCAGTTCAGAAATATTTCTCTTGAAGGACCTGTAGAATGTGCTCTCACTACAAAATATAACCAAGTAGTATATGTCCTCACAAAGAAATGTAACCAGTAGTATGTGCCCTCAATACAAGATGTTACCAGTAGTATATGCCCTCAATACAAGATGTTACCAGTAGTATATGCCCTCAATACAAGATGTAACCAGTAGTATGTGTCCTCACTACAAGATGTAACCAGTAGTATATGTCCTCACTACAAGATGTAACCAGTAGTATATGCCCACAATACAAGATGTAACCAGTAGTATGTGCCCTCAATACAAGATGTAACCAGTAGTATATATCCTCAAAAAGAAATGTAAACAGTAGTATGTGCCCTCAATACAAGATGTAACCAGTAGTATGTGCCCTCAATACAAGATGTAACCAGTAGTATGTGTCCTCACTAAAAATGTAACCAGTGGTATGTGTCTGCACTAAAAGATGTAACCATAAGTATGTGTCCTCACAACAAGATGTAACCAGTAGTATATGTCCTCACTACAAGATATAACCAGTAGTATGTGTCCGCACTAAAAGATGTAACCAGTAGTATGTGCCCGCACTAAAAGATACAACAAGTAGTATGTGTCCTCACTACAAGATGTAACCAGTAGTATGTGTCCTCACTACAAAATGTAACCAATAGTATGTGTCCCCACTACAAGATGTAACCAGTAGTATATGCCCTCCATACAAGATGTAACCAGTAGTATGTGTCATCACTATAAGATGTAACCAATAGTATGTGTCATCACTAAAAGATGTAACCAGTAGTATGTGCCACATTAAAAGATGTAACCAGTAGTATGTGTCCTCACTACAAGATGTAACTAGTAGTATATGCCCTCTATACAAAATGTAACCAGTAGTATGTGTCCTCACTACAAGATGTAACCAGTAGTATATGCCCTCCATACAAGATGTAACCAGTAGTATGTGTCCTCACTACAAGATGTAACCAATAGTATGTGTCATCACTACAAGATGTAACCAGTAGTATGTTTTCGCACTAAAAGATGTAACTAGTAGTATGTGTCCTCACTACAAGATGTAACCAGTAGTATATGCCCTCCATACAAGATGTAACCAGTAGTATGTGTCTCCACTAAAAGATGTAACCAGTAGTATGTGTCCTCACTACAAGATGTAACCATAAGTATGTGCCCACACTAAAAGATGTAACCATAAGTATGTGTCCTCACTACAAGATGTAACCAGTAGTATGTGTCCTCACTACAAGATGTAACCAGTAGTATGTGTCCTCACTACATGATGTAACCAGTAGTATGTGTCCTCACTAAAAAGTGTGACCAGTAGTATGTGTCCTCACCACAAGATGTAACCAGTAGTATGTGTCCTCACTACAAGATGTAACCAGTAGTATGTGTCCTCACTACAAGATGTAACCAGTAGTATGTGTCCTCACTACAAGATGTAACCAGTAGTATGTGCCCTCAGTAAAAGATGTAACCAGTAGTATGTGCCCTCACAAAAAGATGTAACCAGTAGTATGTGTCCTCACTAAAAAGTGTGACCAGTAGTATGTGTCCTCACTACAAGATGTAACCAGTAGTATGTGTCCTCACTACAAGATGTAACCAGTAGTATGTGTCCTTACTACAAGATGTAACCAGTAGTATGTGTCTGCACTAAAAAATGTAACCAGTAGTATGTGTCTGCACTAAAAGATGTAACCATAAGTATGTGTCCTCACAAAAAGATGTAACCAGTAGTATGCGTCTGCACTAAAAGATATAACCAGTAGTATGTGTCCTCACTACAAGATGTAACCAGTAGAATGTGTCCTCACTACAAGATGTAACCAGTAGAATGTGTCCTCACTACAAGATATAACCAGTAGTATATGTCCTCACTACAAGATGTAACCAGTAGTATGTGTCCTCACTACAAGATGTAACCAGTAGTATATGCCATCAATACAAGATGTAACCAGTAGTATGTGTTCTCACTACAAGATGTAACCAGTAGTATTTGTCCTCCTTAACAGATGTAACCAGTGGTATATGCCCTTAGTAAACGATGTAACTAGTAATGTGTCCTCACAAAAAGATGTAACCAGTAGTATGTGTCCTCACCACAAGATGTAACCAGTAGTATATGCCCTCCATACAAGATGTAACCAGTAGTATGTGTCCTCACTAAAAAATGTGACCAGTAGTATGTGTCCTCACTACAAGATGTAACCAGTAGTATGTGTCCTCACTACAAGATGTAACCAGTAGTATGTGTCCTCACTACAAGATGTAACCAGTAGAATGTGCCCACACTACAAGATGTAACCAGTAGTATGTGCCCACACTACAAGATGTAACCAGTAGTATGTGCCCACACTAAAAGATGTGACCAGTAGTATGTGTTTTCACTACAATATGTAACCAGTAGTATGTGTCATCACTACAAGATGAAACCAGTAGTATGTTCCCGCACTAAAAGATGTAACAAGTAGTATGTGTCCTCACTACAAGATGTAACCAGTATTATGTGCCCACTTTAAAAGATGTAACCAGTAGTATGTGTCCTCACAACAAGATATAACCAGTAGTATGTGTCCTAACTACAAGATGAAACCAGTAGTATGTGTCCTCATTACAAGATGTAACCAGTACTATATGCCCTCAGTAAAATATGTAAGCAGTAATATGTGTCCTCACTAAAAGATGTAACACGTAATATGTGTCCGCACTTCAAATTTATAGTGGTCATAAATTGTCCTTGTTGAACTAATAATGAAAGATTAGATCTGACAGTTTCCATTTTGAAAGAAGGAACTCTTAAGAATTTGTTGAAGGTTTTCAGATCCAAAATGGGTATAAAAAAATGGGTATAATGGGTTCCTTCCTTCTTTGAAAACAATAAATAGTTTGAAGTAAAACCCCTTTCTCTGTTCGAATAAAGAAAAAGGACCAATCATCTCCATGTTTTCTAGGTCCTGATTACACTGAAGAAAGGCAGATCTCTTCTTGTCTTTTTGAAAAATAAGACAAAAATAATCTCTTGAACCCAAGGGTCCTGAACAGACTGAGCCCAGGCCTTCTGGAAAAGGCTCAATCTGCCCCCTACAAAAAATGAGTCTGGTTCAGGGGCCGTACCTTCATGCAGATTTTGCATTGGAAGGAGATTTCTTAGCCTGCTTGGACGTATTCCACTCTGGATTGGACTTCCATGAGGACTTTATCTCAAATATAGTGGGGACATTATGTAGTCCTTGAAACCTGAAGAAAATCTGTAGTACTTCTCTGAGAAGAATTCACCGATTGAGGACAAGTCGGTTTAGTAGACATTTGAGGATGCAAAACTGAATTTAAACAAGTACTGCAAAGTTGACAGTATTCGATTTACACAGAATGTATATATTGGTAGGACATAAAAAAAATCCAGCCTACTCCATTGCAGATGTTCAGTAAACAGAGTTACACACAAGTGTCAAGTATAATACAATTAATAGCTGTACATTAAACAGCACACTAGATAGCACTGAAGTGTGGACTACAGAGTAAATGGTAATAACACCACTGACTATAGGCAGGCAATGAACAGCTACTAAATGGTTAAGAAATTCTCTACAGATTTGTATAATAAATGCTTTGAGAGCTGGTACTCCTTAAACAACCAACCCACTACTGGTATAGGGTATCTTACCCCACCGATAGTGTGTCCTGTATCAGAGATGGCTGCCAGCAGAGAATGCAAAACCATGAGTGCCGCGTGAAGAAATTATGTTTACTCTCTCCAAAGCGCGAAGGAGACTTTGATTTAGCTTAGAGGCCCAACGTTGCGCACACAAAAACTTACCCTCTGGTACTCTACAGCGCTTCTGATAGCTCGCAGCGCTGAGACACCAAGATCTTGAGCGGTAACATTCAGCTGCTGCAATAATGACAAATGCTGCTTCAAAAATTTAAAGGGGCTGCTACCGGAAAAAAAAGGAAAACACATTTAGAAACCCAGAACACTGCCTGAAAAAAAGTCCCACTGCATAGAGTCCTAAGAATGTCCCAGCTATGATGATAAGCTATCTTAATAAAAATGTGTCATGGTGATACCCTGATTCTTGCATGCTGTCCTCTGGCTATGATGTACATTTAACACTGTACCTACTGATAGCCTGTGGGCTGTGTGAGTGTAAGAGGTACTTACCAAGCAGACACCCATTTCACTCTGCTTATCCAAATGAGACATCAGGCTACAGTAGAGAGCTCATCAAGTACTGTACTAGACACCAGAAAATATACTGAAGGAGTACATACACATGGCCCAACAGGAGGAGGTTGAAGGAACAGTTCCAGCAACCCCTGTGGCAGGCTTGTCACAACAAAACACAGGAGAATTACATTGCACAGCCAGTACTCTCCTATGCCCCTCTCTTCAAGGATTCACCTTATGAGTGGTACACAGGTTCAAGGATCCCCTATCTTCTTAAATATGATCCCAAGCACATCAATCTTCACCTGCTACTGGAGAGGCAAAGAAAGACTGGGAGGATCAGGGAAGTAGGAGGCATATTAAAGTTCTGGTGTAGGATGAATTCCCAACAGTTAGGGATTGTGGACTCTCATCACCTTAATAAATAAATGTTGCAAACACCATATTAAAGGGATATTAAACAATATGAGATTGTAATATAAAGTGTTTAATTGTGTAGATAAAATACTTTGCAATATACTTTTATCTTGTCCCCTTTTTCTGTAATTTAACTAAATTTAACTCAAATTTGTTGATTTTCTAAATTCCACTGATTTTCTATAAAGTAATGGGTGATGTCATGTTTGAACTTAAATTTTCCTTTTATCTCACTGTCCTGCTAAGAACAGTTAGGGACAGAAATACAACAGGCAATAAAAGAGAATATCCAAGCTCTATTTATTTGCCTGATTTATATCTTTCCCTAATTATTCTCAACAGAAGACAGAGATAAAAAGAAAACTATCATGTAGAGAAAAAGAGAAGACTGAGTTAGTACAATCCAACAGTTTATTGGATAAGAGTCATACAAGTGAAAAGTACGCTCCCTAGAATTTTAGAATAGAATAAATAGAAAACTAGATCAAACATGTCACTGTCCATTACTTTACAGAAACTAGACTACTTTATAGAAACTATCGGCTAGATTACGAGTTTTTTAAAAAAAATATTTTTATTGAGGTAACATAAAGAACAGTACAATATAGAAAGTTACATAAGCCCTCAACCTGTAAGGGCACATATTCATCCACAGTACTGTACATAAACCACACATAGTCACTACATTATATGGCATAGATTGGAGCTTACCATTCACTTATCTAGGGTCAGAAGCAATATTAGTAGTAGAGTACTATCTATCTATTTGAAAAGTAGTGCCATAAGTAACCTCAGATTTTCAATGTAACTTGTAAGCCCACTGAAGAGGCTTTAGGTCTATAGTTATCCAAATAAATATAAGTCTATCCAATATAGATTATACAGGGCCATATATAGGCCCTACAACCAACTATCACACAATGGGGGATGCGTAATATCTTTTTTAGATGTGGAATACACAGATTTTAAAAGTATAGGGAAAGGATTTTATGGAAACTGCGTTTCACTGTTTATAAGATAAACAAAGATTCTGGAGGGGCAGAGTTATGGGTAATATCTTTTTTTTTTTTAAATGTGGAATTCACAATTTAAATACATTTACATAATTGAACACTAGAAGTCCAAAGCATTAATCCCTTAATGACCACAGCACTTTTCCATTTTCTGTCTGTTTGGGACCAAGGCTATTTTTACATTTTTGCGGTGTTTGTGTTTAGCTGTAATTTTCCTCTTGCTCATTTACTGTACCCACACATATTATATACCGTTTTTCTCGCCATTAAATGGACTTTCTAAAGATACCATTATTTTCATCATATCTTATAATTTACTATAAAAAAAATTATAAAATATGAGGAAAAATGGAAAAAAACACACTTTTTCTAACTTTGACCCCAAAAATCTGTTACATATCTACAACCACCAAAAAACACCCATGCTAAATAGTTTCTAAATTTTGTCCTGAGTTTAGAAATACCCAATGTTTACATCTTCTTTGCTTTTTTTGCAAGTTATAGGGCCATAAATACAAGCAGCACTTTGCTATTTCCAAACCATTTTTTTTCAAAATTAGCGCTAGTTACATTAGAACACTAATATCTTTCAGGTATCGCTGAATATCCCTTGACATGTATATATTTATTTTTAGTAGACATCCCAAAGTATTGATCTAGGCCAATTTTGGTATATTTCATTCCACCATTCCCCCGCCAAATGCGATCAAATACAAAAAATCGTTCACTTTTTCACAAATTTTTTCACAAACTTTCGGTGTCTCACTGAAATTATTTACAAACAGCTTGTGCAATTATGGCATAAATGGTTGTAAATTCTTCTCTGGGATCCCCTTTGTTCAGAAATAGCAGACATATATAGCTTTGGCGTTGCTTTTTGGTAATTAGAAGGCCGCTAAATGCCACTGCGCACCACACGTGTATTATGCCCAGCAGTTAAGGGGTTAATTAGCGAGCTTTTAGGGAGCTTGTAGGGTTAATTTTAGCTTTAGTGTAGTGTAGTAGACAACTCCAAGTATTGATCTAGGCCAATTTTGGTATATTTCATGCCACCATTTCACCGCCAAATGCGATCAAATAAAAAAAAACGTTACATTTTTCACAATTTTAGGTTTCTCACTAAAATGATTTACAAACAGCTTGTGCAATTATGGCACACATGGTTGTAAATGCTTCTCTGGGATCCCCTTTGTTCAGAAATAGCAGCCATATATGGCTTTGGCATTGCTTTTTGGTAATTAGAAGGCCACTAAATGCCGCTGCGCACCACAAGTGTATTATGCCCAGCAGTGCAGGGGTTAATTAGGGAGCTTGTAGGGAGCTTGTATGGTTAATTTTAGCTTTAGTATAGTGTAGTACACAACCCAAAGTATTGATCTAGGCCCATTTTGGTATATTTCATGCCACCATTTTACCGCCAAATGCGATCAAATTAAAAAAAAAAAGTTACATTTTTCACAATTTTAGGTTTCTCACTGAAAACATTTACAAACAGTTTGTGCAATTATGGTACAAATGGTTGTAAATGCTTCTCTGGGATCTCCTTTGTTCAGAAATAGCAGACATATATGACTTTGGCGTTGCTTTCTGGTAATTAGAAGACCGCTAAATGCTGCTGCGCCTCACACGTGTATTATGGCTAGCAGTGAAGGGGTTAATTAGGGAGTTTGTAGGGAGCTTGCAGGGTTAATGTTAGCTTTAGTGTAGAGATCAGCCTCCCACCTGACACATGCCACCCCCTGATCCCTCCCAAACAGCTCCCTTCCCTCCCCCACCCCACAATTGTCCCCGCCATCTTAAGTACTGGCAGAAAGTCTGCCAGTACTAAAATAAAAATGTTTTTTTTAGCATATTTACATATGCTACTGTGTAGGATCCCCCCCTTAGCCCCCAACCTCCCTGATCCCCCCAAAACCGCTCTCTAACCCTCCCCTCTGCCTTATTGGGGGCCATCTTGGGTACTGGCAGCTGTCTGCCAGTACCCAGTTTGCAAAAAATATGTTTTATTTTATTTTTTACCCGTTTTTTCTGTAGTGTAGCTTCCCCCTCCCCACAGCCCAACACCCACCACCTAACTGATTTATTTTTTTCGTTTGATTTGTTTATTTTTTTACAATTTTTTTATCATTTTCCTACAATTTTTTTCTGTAGTGTAGCGGTTCCCACCCGCTCCCTCCCCGTGCACGCGCCCGCCCCCGCCCTCCCGTGCACGTGCGCGCGTCAGTGCGCGCCCCCTGGCCTCCCCGCCCACGATCCCGCCCCCCTCCACATCACGAAGGGCCATCGATGGCCGCCACCCGCCTCCCGGTCCGGCTCCCACCCACCAACGCTATAAGCCACCTATCTCCGGTGCAGAGAGGGCCACAGAGTGGCTCTCTCTGCACCGGATGGCTTAAAACGGTTATTGCAGGATGCCTCCATATCGAGGCATCACTGCAATAACCGGAAAGCAGCTGGAAGTGAGCAGGATCGCTTCCAGCTGCTTTCCACACCGAGGACGTGCAGGGTACGTTCTCAGGCGTTAACTGCCTTTTTTTTGAGGACGTACCCTGCACGTCCTCGGTCGTTAAGGGGTTAAGGAACATTACTCTAAACATAGCGGAGATGTGGAACTCTCACTCTCACTGTGTCAATTTTCATTAGCTCCTATGTTGTGATTAGTCAATTTATAAAGATCAGTATCTAAGCGTAGACTATGTAGAGATAACAGTACCAATGGCAAAAATATATAAGGCGCAACAAGACTGTTTAGTGTACGATCAGATTATTAAAGGGGGTGATGTGGAAAGAATCTGGGGACTAATGTACCAGGGCATGATAATATGGACGAGTATACATTGACTACTGAACTCTTCCATGGTATATAAAAGAAAGTGAAAGGAAAGAACAAAACAAGAAAAACAAAACAAAAAAAAGAGTGGGTATCTCTGACTCTCTATATGTTCTCTAAGGACCCAAGGTATATAGTAAATCTTGGTGGCATACACGTTACCTTTAACATAGCATCTGTTCATATTGTAAAGCATAACAGGCCCTACACATTCATTGCAAACAATATGATCACAGCACCAGTGTATACATATGTTAGCCATATAATTAGCCTAATGTATAGGAAGTATGTGCATGGAGGACAAGCTATACTTTTAGCTATTATACTTATATATAACCTGCAGAAATACAATCAGAGCATATCAGGAACACCATTGCATATATAGAAAATAAAAATCACAAAATCAAAAAGTAATGTACACATAAAATACAAGAGCTCATCAATATGTTATCTCAATAACTGTTTTGTATAGCATAGACTAGAATTATAAATGTCAGCCTTTAACCATTATCTAAGAAAGCATTCTCCAAGAAAATTCCCTAACAGTGTGAGGAATTTCAAGCTAGTAATACATAGGGGAAATACATCACAGAGCATGGTATGACTAACTCCCATATCGAGTCCACTAAACTTTATAAGTTATATATCAGTATTGTTTACCCTGTAAAAAGGAGAAAACAATAAAAATAAAAAAAACACAGAGAAGCAAGAGCTTTCAAATAAACTTGCTAAATATACCAACTTGTGGAGCAGTTTCAGCCCTGGAATTAATGTTCATAAAATTAAAACAAGAATAGAACCGGACTTCTACTTATCAGACTGCACAGTCTTCATCAAATAGGTCCCTCATGCAGCAAAGACAAGAGATATTTACAGCAGCAAGATCTGATCAGTTCCATCTTATCAAAGACTCTCACTGGAATCTGTCCCATTTCTTAGCCTATGCCTGATTTTAGGTTTTCCTCCACGGCTAGATAGCGATCAGCCCAGCTGGAAGCATCAGCCAGAGGAAAGTTTTCACTGCCGGCAACTATACAAAATGGTGCGGTTGTTACTGCCTCCGTGGTTTTGCCTGACTTCTCATCCCATTGTCGTGTAGCCCTCCAAATCAGCATACGATTAGCGCTACAGCTGACAGCCACGTTACACCCTCCTGCTTCTAGATTTGTGACCATCTCCACCTCGGTCGGCCGCATAGCAGCGAGCCCCAATGTCACTCCAGCCCCCAACGAGGAAGGGATCAGAGGCCCCACTGTAACAATACCAGCAACGGCATGGTCAGCGCTGGAGGGGCTAGGTGAGCCCGGTCTGCCCAAAACATATGTAGACATGGGTTGTTGGTGCGAGGGAGGATTCAACTGTGACACATTCTGCCTTGTTTCGGGCTCTATGCCCTGCCACCATTTCACCATAGGAAGGACTGTGGGATAGAACTGTGGGTTATTCAGTGCGCTCACCACCTCTTCAGAGCTAGTTTCCTTTGTCTCTATTGCTTCTCGGCGTAGAAGATCTGAGTCCGATCTCGAAAAGTCAGTGCTAATTAGGTCAACTTTGCCTTTAGCAGGGATCTCAGATACACAGCAGTGCATAATATCTATCATCTCCTCCTCAAATCGTGAAAAACATGTCAATAAAAGTTCCTTAATTGTAGAGCAAGATTGCTCATCCATGTTGAGCTTTAGCCGCAATACTGTGTTCTAAGGTGTGAATGTTCTTCAGCACAAGCGGCTGGGTGGACTGAATTATCAGATAAATGGGGGGGTAGAGAGAGGTAAAGGTCGTTATAGGCCTCTGCTGCGTACCTTCTCTGTGTAGGTCTGCCTGTTCTCAAATGTAGATGAAAGTCACATAAAACTGTTCTGTGAGAAGTACTTCTCTTTCTGCTCGTAAGAAAAAAGGGATTTAAAGATCTTTGGAGAGATATTCCGCAGTTATATCAGCTCCCTGATGCAGATGCACAAAAACAGCAGCCAATTTAGTCAGTGGTCGGACACGCCCCCCCTAGATTACGAGTTTTGTCGGTAAAGCTGTGCGTTGCTAACGCTCAGTTCCAGCTCACCGCTCACCTACAAACAACACTGGTATTACAGGTTTTTCTCAACCTGGCGTTAGCCTCAGAAAAGTGAGCGTTGAGCAAAATTTAGCTCCACATCTCACCTCAATACCAACGCTGCTTATGGTAGCGGTAAGCTGGCTGAACGTGCTCGTGCACAATTTCCCCATAGGAAACAATGGGGCAGATTCGGCTGAAAAAAAACCCTAACACCTGCAAAAAAGCAGTGTTCAGCTCCTAACGCAGCCCCATTGTTTCCTATGGGGAAATACATTTTATGTCTGCACCTAACACCCTAACATGAACCCCGAGTCTAAACACCCCTAATCTTACACTTATTAACCCCTAATCTGCCGACCCCGACATCGCTGCAACCTGCATAACCTTATTAACCCCTAATCTGCTGCTCCGGACACCGCCACCACCTACATTATACCTATGAACCCCTAATCTGTCGCCCCCAACATCGCCGACACCTACATTATACCTATGAACTCCTAATCTGCCGCCCCCAACGTCACTGCAACTATATTAAATTTATTAACCCCTAATCTGCCGCAGCTAATGTCGCCACCACTATAATAAAGTTATTAACCCCTAAACCTAAGTCTAACCCTAACCCTAACACCCCCCTAACTTAAATATAATTTAAATAAATCTAAATAAAATTACTACAATTAATTAAAATTATTCCTATTTAAAACTAAATACTTACCTGTAAAATAAACCCTAAACTAGCTACAATATAACTAATAGTTACATTGTAGCTAGCGTAGGTTTTATTTTTATTTTACAGGCAACTTTGTATTTATTTTAACTAGGTACAATAGTTATTAAATAGTTATTAACTATTTAATAACTACCTAGCTAAAATAAGTACAAATTTACCTGTAAAATAAACCCTAACCTAAGTTACAATTACACCTAACACTACACTATAATTAAATTAAGTACCTAAACTAACTACAATTAATTACAATTAAATTAAATAAACTAAATTACGAAAAAAACAAACACTAAATTACAGAAATTATATTACACATTTTTAAACTAATTACACCTAATCTAATACCCCTAATAAAATAAAAAGCTCCCCAAAATAAAAAAATCCCTACCCTATACTAAATTACAAATAGCCCTTAAAAGGGCCTTTTGCGGGGCATTGCCCCAAAGTAATGAGCTCTTTTACCTGTAAAGAAAAATAAAATACCCCCCCAACATTAAAACCTACCACCCACACACCCAACCCTACTCTAAAACCCACCCAATCCCCCCTTAAAAAAACCTAACACAAACGCCTTGAAGATCACCCTACCTTGAGACGTCTTCACCCAGCCGGGCCGAAGTCCTCCAAGAAGCTGGGCAGAAGTGGTCCTCCAGACGGCAGAAGTCTTCATCCGATCCGGGCAGAAGAGGTCCTCCAGGCGGCAGAAGTCTTCATCCTTCCGGCGCGGAGCAGGTCCATCTTCAATCCAGCCGACGCGGAGCATCCTCTTCCATCGACGTCCCAACGAAGAATGAAGGTTCCTTTAAATGACGTCATCCAAGATGGCGTCCCTTCAATTCCGATTAAGGTAGGAAAAATCCTATTGGCTAATGCAATCAGCCAATAGTATTGAAGTTCAATCCTATTGGCTGATCCTATTGATGAGCTCGCATTCTATTGACTGTTCCAATCAGCCAATAGAATGCGAGCTCAATTCTATTGGCTGATTGCATCAGTCAATAGGATTTTTCCTACCTTAATTCCGATTGGCTGGATTGAAGGGACGCTATCTTGGATAACGTCATTTAAAGGAACCTTCATTCTTCGTTAGGACGTCGATGGAAGAGGATGCTCCGCGTCGGCTGGATTGAAGATGGACCCGTTCCGCGCCGGAAGGATGAAAATGCCACGTGGATGAAGACTTCTGCCGTCTGGAGGACCTCTTCTGCCCGGATCGGATGAAGACTTCTTCCGTCTGGAGGACCACTTCTGCCCGGCTTCTTGGAGGACTTCCGCCCGGCTGGGTGAAGACGTCTCAAGGTAGGGTGATCTTCAAGGGGTTAGTGTTAGGTTTTTTTTAAGGGGGGATTGGGTGGGTTTTAGAGTAGGGTTGGGTGTGTGGGTGGTGGGTTTTAATGTTGGGGGGTATTGTATTTTTTTTTACAGGTAAAAGAGCTGATTAGTTTGGGGCAATGCCCCGCAAAAGGCCCTTTTAAGGGCTATTTGTAGTTTAGTATAGGGTAGGGAATTTTATTATTTTGGGGGGCTTTTTTATTTTATTAGGGGGATTAGATTAGGTGTAATTAGTTTAAAAATTTGTAATTTCTTTTTTATTTTCTGTAATTTAGTGTTTTTTTTCCTCGTAATTTAGTTTATTTAATTTAATTGTAATTGTAGTTAATTTAGGGATTTAATTTAATTATAGTGTAGTGTTAGGTGTAATTGTAACTTAGGTTAGGGTTTATTTTACAGGTAAATTTGTATTTATTTTAGCTAGGTAGTTATTAAATAGTTAATAACTATTTAATAACTATTGTACCTAGTTAAAATAAATACAAAGTTGCCTGTAAAATAAAAATAAATCCTAAGCTAGCTACAATGTAATTCTTAGTTATATTGTAGCTATTTTATGGTTTATTTTATAGGTAAGTATTTAGTTTTAAATAGGATTAATTTATTTAATTATAGTAATTTTATTTTTGTTTTATTTAAATTATATTTAAGTTAGGGGGGTTAGTTTTAGGGTTAGACTTAGGTTTAGGAGTTAATAAATTTAGTATGTTGGGGGCGGCAGATTAGGGGTTAATAAATGTAGGTAGGTGTCGGCGATGTTAGGGACGGCAGATTAGGGGTTAATAAAATTTAACTAGTGTTTGCGAGGCGGGAGTGCGGCGGTTTAGGGGTTAATACATTTATTTAAGTGACGGCGATGTCCGGTCAGCAGATTAGGGGTTAAAAACTTTATTTAAGTGTTTGCGATGTGGGGGGGGGGCTTGGTTTAGGGGTTAATAGGTAGTTTATGTGTGTTAGTTTACGTTTTTGCACTTTAGTTAAGAGTTTTATGTTACGGCGTTAGCCCATGAAACTCTTAACTACTGACTTTTAAATGTGGTAGGAGTCTTGACAGGAGAGGTTGTACCGCTCACTTTTTCAAGCAATCGTAATGCCAGCGTTAGGAAAATCCCATAGAAAAGATGGGATACGCAATTGACCTAAGGGGATTTGCGGTATGATAAAATCGCGGAAAAAAAGTGAGCGGTACACCTGTACCTGTCAGACTCGTAATACCAGAGGGCGTTAAAAAGCAGCGTTAGGACCTCTCAACGCTGATTTTTAAGGCTAACGCAAGACTCGTAATCTAGGTGTAAACTTTTACACTTGTATCTTCAATTGTAAAATACATCTACATATTATTCTCATGCTAATCTTTGCTTAGAATACACCATTATGTCTCGCGGGTATACACTGTTTAATATCCCTTTAACTTGTTTTTTTTTAAATGTTTAGACTTGGTGGATATGCCATTCTGTACCAAGACAACAGGAATATTTTCTAATTACAAGGTGTTTACTATCCCTTTAAATGCTTTTTAAACGGTTAACTTAGCAATTCAGTGATCAGTTGCTGATTCATACTATGCATATCGAAAAATTACTTAAATCTCCCTTTAACTGAATAATCATTTTTGTTTCCTTTAGTGGAATGTGAAACCTTTTAATTGACCAACCAAATCAAGGATTTTTATTCCATAAGCTTTCAAGAATGTTCAGGTCTATCCTTCAGATGTAGATCTGTGAGATCTTGAAAGCTTATGAAATAAAAAAAAACCTTGATTTTGTTGATCCATTTAAAGGTATCACAGTCTACTAAAGTAACATTCTCTGTGGTAACAATATGACAATAAATCTATTTATGTTTTTTCCTACCATGCAATCGCCATCTTGTTTTCACAGTTATTTTGTTGTATGTATAAAAATATTGTGAAGCTAAAAACTGCATGAAAAACAATCAGCCAGATTACGAGTTTTGAACGCTATAGGGAAATTAACAACTGCAACATTTTCGGCGTTATTTCACCTCCCTATAGCGCTGCTATTACAGGTTTTAAAAAAAGCAGGCTTGTGGGTGATATGGTTGCGTTGAGCTCCATACCGCACCGAAATCAAGTGCTGCTTTGACGTGCTCGTGCAAAATTTCCCCATAGATATCAATGGCGAGAGCTGGCAAAAAAGCCTCACACCTGCGATCGCGGAAACAAAAGCTCCGTAACGCAGCCCCTTTGATGTCTATGGGGAAAGTAAAAGTTACGTTTAAACCTAACACCCTAACAAAAACCCCACGTCTAAACACCCCTAATCTGCTGCCCCTAACATTGCTGCCACCTACATTACAGTTATTAACCCCTAATCTGCTGCCCCTAACATCACCGCCACCTACATTACAGTTATTAACCCCTAATCTGCTGCCCCTAACGTCGCCGCCACTTACATTACACTTATTAACGCCTAATCTGCCGTCCCCAATGTCGCCGCTACTATACTACAATTATTAACCCCTAAACCTAATCCTAACGTAACCTCTAAACCTAACCCTAACACCCCCTAACAAATATAATTAAAATAAATCTAAATAAACCTTACAATTATTAACTAAATAATTCCTATTTAAAACTAAAAACAAACTTACCTGTAAAAAAAAACCTAAGCTAGCTACAAAATAACTAATAGTTATATTGTAGCTATCTTAGGTTTTATTTTTATTTCATAAGTAAGTTTGTATTTATTTTTACTAGGTAGACTAGTTAGTAAATAGTTATTAACTATTTACTAGCTACCTAGTTAAAATAAATACAAAGTTACCTGTAAAATAAAACCCAACCTGCCTTACACTAAAACCTAACATTACAATAAAATGAAATAAATTACATTAATAAAATATAATTTACTAACTTACAAAAAAAATATAAACACTAAATTACAAAAAATAAAAAACGAAATTATCCAAAATAAAAACAAATTACTCCTAATCTAATAGCCCTATCAAAATAACCCCCCCCCCCCCAAATAAACCCCCCCTAGCCTACACTAAACTGCCAATGGCCATTAAAAGGGCCTTTTGCGGGGTATTGCCCCAAATAAATCAGCTCTTTTACATTGCAATAAAAAATACAAACAACACCCCAACAGTAAAACCCACCACCCACCCAACCAAACCCCCCAAATAACCTATCTAAATAAACCTAAGCTAAACATTGCCCTGAAACAGGCATTTGGATGGGCATTTACCTTAAAAGGGCATTTAGCTCTTTTACAAATTGCCCAAAGCCCTAACCTAAAAAAAAAAACACACCCAAAAAACCCTTAAAAAAAACCTAACACTAACCCCCGACGATCCACTTACAGTTATCGAAGTCCGGACATCCATCCTCATCCAGCCGGCGAAGTCCTCATCCAAGCGAGAAGAAGTCTCGGCCAGTAGTCTTGTTATCCCAGCGTCGATCCGGAATGATAGGGAATATCCCAAAGTAGAGAAAGATAAAAAGATGAGGAGAGCGGCACTCACCACAGACAGGACAGTCCCCAGCGGTAACAGGAGCAGTCCAAAGATAAACCACTTGAAAAGTCAGACAGGCAGGGTTTGGCACCAGTAAAGCAGTCCAACAGTTTAAGGGTTAAGGAAGGTAGAGTAGTCAGGCAGGCAGGTTCAGCAAAAGCAAACAATCCAGCAGTTCAAGGGTAAAGGCAGGTAGAGTAGTCAGGCAGGCAGGATCAGTAACGATAAAAGGCACAGGAGAGAACGATCTGTCACACCCAGGAGCACACAAGGCAATGACAAATCGTTCCTCCCAGATTCAAATAGGCGGAGTTTCGCGCCTCAGAGGTCCGCCCGGCATCTGGAGCGTGCGGCGATGACGTCAGTGCTGCACGCATCCAGAGCCAACACTGCCCCTGACAACGAGCAGAGAAGAAGACGCCGCGCCCCTAGCAACGGCTAGAGCGGCACGGCGTGACAGTAAAAGAGACGATTTATTTGGGGACAATGCCCCACAAAAGGCCCTTTTAAGGACCATTGGCAGTTTAGTTTAGGCTAGGGTTTTTTTATTTTGGGGGGGCTTTTTTATTTTGATAGGGCTATTAGATTAGGAGTAATTCGTTTTTATTTTTGGTAATTTCATTTTTTATTTTTTTTTGTAAGTTAGTAAATTGTATTTTATTAATTTAATTTATTTCATTTTATTGTAATGTTAGGTTTTAGTGTAAGGCAGGTTAGGTTTTATTTTACAGGTAACTGTATTTATTTATTTTTTTTTTATTTTTTTTTTATAAAAGCAGTTTTATTGATAAAGAAAAGGGTATGATACAATTTGTTCAATGCCAAAATTACAGGTATATGTCTTTTCCATATTACATCATATGTGCTCTTAATATACTGCTATTTAACATGAATATATCTGAACAATAAAACTAATATAACTTATACAAATTATACAAACTAGAATACTGATTTCAAATGACATGCTTACAGTAATTGGATGTGCAGCCGCATAGGCCCTATGGTTTTGACAGATGAGAATGTGACTTCCTGAGGTGAAATGTTATTTTTAAGCACTAAGTCATCCCTAATTGAGAGGGTGTATGGTCTCTGGTCTTTATGTGTTCTTCCCATAGTACCTTCATTTGGGTATAAGTATCTAATCTCTTATTGACTAAGTAAGTGTATTCTTCGAGGTCTAAGATTTGTTTAAATGAGTGTAGCCATTGTGCTAAACTAGGTATATTTCTGCTCTTCCAATTCTTGGCCACCCATTGTTTTATGCAATTACTTCCTATAAAGATTAGATTTCTCTTATCCTTTGGGGTCTTATTTGGGATAATATTGAATAACCAGATTCGTGGTTCCGGTGTTAGAGCGATTCCCACCATCCCTGACATCTCTTTTGCTATGTCTTCCCATAATTTTGCAATTGGAGGACATGTCCACCAGATATGTGACATTGTCCCTGGGTGTTCCCCACATCTCCAGCAGAGTTCACTACACGAAGGAAATAACTTGCTTATTCTAACAGGTGTGAGATACCACCTCTGGATTATTTTGAGGTTCAGTTCGATTAGTTTGCTAGAAGCGGATACCTTAGTTACTGTTGAGAAAGTTTGTTGTCTGTCTCTGTGTGTAAATTCTATTGCTAATTCTTTCTCCCAGCTGTCAATGTAGTGAGGAATACTGCATGATGCTTGCAATATGGAGTATGTAAGTGACAGGGTTCTTTTAATGGGAGTGGTTGAGTTGCACAATACCTCAAAGGGGGTTAAGGAGCGTAATAAGTTGTTCCTCTCTTTATGTTTGTAAAGGTATGAATGACATTGTCTTAGGAAATACCAGTTATGAAATATGGGGAATCCCTCCTCTATCAGTTCTTCACTTGTTCTCAAATGTTGTTCGTTCCCTAAGTGTAACATCATGATGGGTTTCAGATTTTGTGACCTGTTGCGCAACTGTATTAAACCTATTCCTGGCTCAAAGTCTATATTATCTAAAAGAGGAGTTAGTGGGGAGGCCCTGGATGATATGTGTGGGTATTCTACTAGTATCCTGTCCCATACTTTGATAGTTTCCAGGATAGGTGCGTTTTGACTGATTTTATTTGGCAGTGTTGTGCGTCTCTGCCAGCACAATGTGCTTAGGTGTCTTTGCTCTGTGAGGTCATGCTCCAATCTTACCCACGCTTTGTATTCATAATTCGTGGACCAGTCTACTACTCTTTGCAGGAAGACTGCTTGTCTATATTTTTTAAGATTAGGAACCCCCAATCCCCCTTCTTTAATACGGACGCACATTAATTTTCTATTTATCCTTGCTTTTTTTTTATCCCAAATGAAGTCAAACATGTTGTTCTGCAGGTTAGTCAAAAAGTTTAGGGGTAAGGGGATGGGTAGGGTCTGTAAAAGATATAAAATACGAGGTAGGACATTCATTTTTATAGTATTGATTCTGCCTAACCATGTGATATGTTGGGAACGCCACGATGACATGTCAGCTATCAGTGACTTCTGTAGGGTTTTATAATTAAGCTCAAACATCTCCTGAACGGATGGCGCTAGCATAATCCCCAAATATTTTAGGCTGTTTTTTTGTAAACGAAATGTGCAAATATCTTGTGTTTGTTTAACTAGGGTCTTATCACATTGTAATGGGAGTAGCTCTGATTTGTTTTTATTGATTAGAAAATTGGAAGCCACATGGAATCTGTCAAATTCTTCTAACAATCTGGGAATCGATTCTAAGGGGGATGTTAAAAAGAACAAGATATCGTCTGCATACAATAAGGCCTTATGCTCTGTCTCTGCTATGTGGAGGCCTCTTATCCTATTGTTTGATCTTATTTTAGTCGCTAGGGTCTCTACTACACATGCGAACAACAGGGGTGACAGCGGGCAACCCTGTCTGGTCCCATTTGATATATGAAAGGCCCTAGAGAAGATCCCATTCACTCTGACCTTGGCCGTGGGAAGTGTGTATAGAGCCATGATTTTTGAAATAAATGTTTCACATATCCCAAATTTCCCTAGAACCCTGCGTAAGAAAAGCCAACTGACGCGGTCGAAGGCTTTCTCCGCGTCAGTGGAGATCACTGCCGTTTGTATTTTCTTGTTTTGCAAATAGTTGATGAGATGTATAGCCCTGACTGTATTATCTTTTGCTTCGCGTGCTTGAATAAAGCCCACTTGATCACTACTAATGATGGATGGTAAGATCATGCCTAGCCTGTTTGCCAGTATTTTTGAGTATATTTTTAGGTCTGAATTCAATAACGAAATTGGCCGGAAGTTCTCAGGTCTATCTGGGGGTTTACCTGGTTTTGGGAGCACTGTTATATAAGCCTCAAAGTTATGTGTCATGAATGGTGACTTCTCTGTAATGTCATTAAAGAGTGTTAACATATGGGGGATCAATGTGTTTTTGAATTTTTTGAAATAACCATTGGAGAAGCCATCCGGTCCCGGTGCTTTGTTTGCTGGTAGTTGGGCTATTACGTCTTTTATCTCTTTGTGTGTTATCGGGGCTTTCAAAGTGTTGTTCTGATCTATTGTTAGTTGGGGCAGGGTTACATCACTCAAGTATTCCTGAATATACCTATTTTGATCTATGGGGTTTTCTATTTCACCCTTCAGATTGTACAATTGTTCATAATACGCCCTAAAGGATTCTGCTATTTGGTCTGAGGTGTGTACTTCCTTATTTTGTCTATTACGAAGAGTGAGAATGTAATTCCTATTTATTTTGCGTTTTAGTTTCCTTGCTAGGATTGGGCCACATTTGTTGTCTCCCTCAAAGTACTTCTGTCTCAATTTAAAGGCACTAATTTTGCATTCTTTTCCCAACATGGAGTTGATCGAAGTCCTACAGTCAGCTATTTTCTGATGAGTTATAGGGTCTGTGGGAGTCAGTTCCCTTTGTTTCTCTAGTGTCTCCAGTAAGAGTAGAGCATCATTCAGTGTTCTGCTGGCTTGTTTGGCCTGATATGATTGTAAGCTGATTATTTCTCCCCTTAACACTGATTTGTGTGCTTCCCAAATGGATCTAATATCTAGTGTGGGGTTTGTGTTCATGTTAATGTCAAAGTATTCTTCTAATATCTTTTCTAATTTCTGGAAATAGGCCGGGTCCTCTAGAAGGCTCTCGTCCAGTCTCCATGTGTATTGTTTACAGGGGATGTGTGGCCAATTTAGGTCGCAACTGACTATTGAATGGTCAGACCATGAATTCGGAAGGATCTTCAGTCGTGTTACCCTGGAAAGGTTTGTGACATCTACCATGAAGTAGTCAATACGTGAGTGTCTATGGTGGGGGTTAGAATAGAAGGTATACTCTATCCTGTCAGGATATGTCACTCTCCATGCGTCATGTAGTGCAAGGTCTCTCAAGTGTGTCTTAACCATGTTGATCACTCGATGTGGTGTGGAGGAGGAGTGATTGGAGTTATCTAGGGTAGGGTTCAGGGTTAGGTTGAAGTCCCCTCCCATTATCACTGCTCCTCTTGCTATCTCTAAGAGCAAATTAGAGACTTTTTTAAAGAATATATCTTGCTTTATATTAGGGGCATAGACATTCACCAGGGTGACCATTGAGTTATATAATTTACCAATTAGAATTAGGTATCGCCCTGATTTATCTGCATGTTTTTTAATTAGGGTAAAAGGGATACCTCTCTTTATGAGGATACCTACTCCATTTGTTTTAGTGGAATTTGATGCATAATATGAATTCCCAAATTTAAACGCAAAAGTTTTAGGTTCTCTCCCCTTGAGAAAATGTGTCTCCTGTAAATATATCACGTCTCCTTTCTTCTGTTTAAGATCCCTTAATGCTATGTTCCTCTTGTATTGGCTATTAAGTCCCTTGGCATTAGCTGTGAGCAGATGAATGTTATTCACTGTGTTTGCCATCTTAGATAATAGTTATCTCTCCCTCCCAGACTAGGATAATTGTTTTAGGTAAACTAAGTGGAGTCGCCTTAGTGTGGGGTAAGTCATTTCTGTGCAATACTGCCATTCTAATATACTGTGCGGCTTCTGGGCCGGATCTATTTTTGGTCCTAAAATCAGTGCCTATGTGTGTGCATCTCCAGCAAGTCATCATGTCAAATCTGAAGTGGTCATTTGAATTAAGTTGAAAACATACAAAATTACATAAACATAAAAGAAAAACAATAACAATAAACAAAAACAATAACCAATAACATTGCTCTTTGGAAGGAGCTATCCTTCCGAGCCTAAACAGTGTTAGGGAGTGTGTCCAGAGTTGCTCCCTTGTTGACATATTAGCATCATTTTTACTTTTCTTGGGGGATTAGTGCAGACATACATTTGGAAACAACTTGACAATATAACAGTGTGGGCTATTGCCCTAAGTAACCTTCATACTAGGATCCCTGCAAATAAAAGTCCCGGACCTAGTTCATGTTTGTGCTCCAGCATTTTTTTTTTTTTTTTTTTTTTTCCCATTAGACAGTCTGAGTCCAACTGGAGCAAAATTTGAAAGGTGATAAATATGATTCAGATTTTATAGCATTTAACAAAATCTTACTGACTAGCAAAAGTTCCTATCTCAAGAACATAAACAAAGTAAACAGGAAAGATCTCACCCAGTTCTAGAGTCGTGTCTGTCTGATGTTGAATCAGGTCTCAGCTTCATTTTCGGGCACGGCTTCATTGCCCGACTCTTTCGTCTTCTGTCTTTTGGACGTAACCTTTGTCCATTTCTGAATGGATTCCTGCACATTTTGACTGTGTTTGATGTTTCTTCTGTCCTCCAATCTCACATCAGAAGGATGTGGTTGACGAAAAGCCAGATTCAATTCTTCTGCCAAGGATGGTAAATCTTGTTCCGACTTGTAGGTGATTGTGCGCCCTTCGTGTGACACAATTAGGCTAAAGGGGAAGCCCCATCTGTATTTTATTCGGTGTTCCTGTAGTACCTTAGTTATGTATCTAACCTCTTTTCTTCTTTGTATTGTGGCGGGACTAAGATCTAGGTAGATCTGAATGTTGTGGTCGACATATTGTATGGTGGGAGTAGAGCGTGCTGCTTGCCATATTTTTTCTTTCTCTGTGTAGCGTAGGAACCGGATGATTATGTCCCTAGGCGGTGCATTTGGAGGGGGTGGAGGTCTTAGGGCTCTGTGTGCTCTGTCCAGTTCAATGTCAGGTATAGCCTGGTCTTTAGCTATGAATTTAAATAGACCTTGAAGATAGTTATGTATGTCTGGTTGTGCTATTGATTCGGGTATACCCCTTATCCTCAGGTTATTGCGTCGCCCTCTGTTATCTAAATCCTCAATTTTATCTTGTAGAGATTCCAGCTGCGCTTGATGTACATTACCCTGTGTTGTTACTTCATCGAATAAGGTGTTCATGGTCTCTTGTGTCTCCTCTACACATTCAATCCTCTGCCCCATCTCGTTTAAATTTCTTTTCATGTTTGCTATATCTGTGGTTATGAGAGCTTTGAGGGCATCAAAATCCGCCTTAGTGGGAAGATTAGCTAAGTCAGCTTTTATCTGGGATGCGCAGGCTTCAGAGATAGCCATGGATAGGGCATTTGGGGCATCCAAACTTATTGAGCCTTGGGATGGGGTTTCTGCTTCAGATTGAGAATTTGCAGCGTTCTGAAAAAAGGTGCATACTGATGCAGGTAGTTGGTTTTGGTTTTTAGGTGCCTTGTCCCCCTTGTTCTTAGCTTTGGAAGTCATCTCTGCAGTATTGTTAGACTAGAGCAAAGTATAGGGCTATAGAAGTAGCGTGTTTTGGTAAAGGTTATTGTGCTTTTAGTGTCTTTTGCCTCCACACCCTGTTAGTTAGCTGATATGTCTCCAAACTAATGATCTTCCCGCCATGCCGTTATAGCCATAAAAAACTGCCCTTTATTTTCTTAACTTCATGCGTGTGTTTTATTTCCTTGTCTTTGGCATATAAAGTTCAGAGTTTTAATAATATGTATGTACCTCTGGTTTTATTTTCGCACGCTGTAGCCATCTGCCTGGATTCAAGTTTATCCTTTCTCATGTGTGTCCCAGTTCACCTGCGGTCTAGGCCCTAATGGCGTCATACAAAATTTACATCTCCTCTCTGTTTGCGGTTAGAGCCGTGTAAAGGAGCTTCTGACTTAGCGACTATAGTGAGCCACCTAATAACACTTCAGCCTCTTTTGTAGGCTATTATAATTAGAGAGTCGGGTCTTACCCCTGTTATGGTCCCCGAGGCCATGTATCCCGGCCGGTATCTTGCGATAGTTCTCTTGCGGTTCCCGTTCTGATTTTCACATTGTCCGGTGTCTGGGAGATGTGTATGAGGTTAGTACCTCTTGACTGAGTTGGGGATCCAAAATTTTTAGATAATACCCTCTATTCTGGGCTATCAGGAGCAACTCTGGTGCCGGAGCTTCACACAGCAGCGGCCATTCACCCGCACGGCCAGGCTCCGCCCCCCTAACTGTATTTATTTTAACTAGGTAGTTAGTAAATAGTTAATAACTATTTAGTTACTATTCTACCTTGTTAAAATAAATACAAACTTACCTGTGAATTTAAAAATAAAACCTAAGATAGCTACAATATAACTATTAGTTATTTTGTAGCTAGCTTAGGTTTTTTTTTACAGGTAAGTTTGTATTTAGTTTTAAATAGGTATTATTTAGTTAATAATTGTAAGGTTTATTTAGATTTATTTTAATTATATTTAAGTTAGGGGGTGTTAGGCTTAGGGTTACGTTAGGATTAGGGGTTAATATATTTATGTAGAGTTAGTGATGTGGGAGATCAGAGGTTTAGGGGTTAATAATTTATTTTAGTATACTTCGTTGTGGGGGGCTTGCGATTTAGTGGTTAATAGGTTTATTAAAGCGGCGGTGTGGGTGGACGGCAGATTAGTGGTTAATAATATTTAAATAGTGTTTGCGATGCAGTGGTTTAGGGGTTAATACATTTTAATAGCGGTGGCGAGGTCCGGAGCGGCAGATTAGGGGTTAATAAATTTATTATAGTGTTTGCGATGCGGGAGGGCGTTGGTTTAAGGGTTAATAGGTCGTTTATGGGTGTTAGTGTACTTTTTAACACTTTAGTTATGAGTTTTATGTTACAGCTTTGTAACGTAAAACTCATAACTACTGACTTTAGATGGAGGTAGGGATCTTGTCGGTATAGGGTGTACTACTCACTTTTTGGCCTCCCAGGCAAACTCGTAATACCGGCGCTATGGGAGTCCCATTGAAAAAAGGACTTTCTAAAAAGTGCGGTACTGACGTTGCGTGACGGCGAAAAAGGTGTGCGGTACAGCTATACCGACAAGACTTGTAATAGCAGCGTTAGGGAAAAATCAGCATTGTGAAGCATAACGCTGCTTTTTAACTCATAACGGAAAACTCGTAATGTAGCTGAATGTGTATTAAATACATTGTCTATCTAATTTGTTATCCAAATTATCTAAAAAAACAAGTACTACTTCAATAGTTTACATACATTTTGTATATTTAGTAGATGATAAAAGCTTATCAAACTGATAGGATCTACAACTAAGAGATATGTGGTACTAAATAACTGGACATTTTCTTTAAACGTGTTAATAACTGACATATTTTTTATACCTTGCACATAATTTATTCAGAAATAAAAACACAATGTAATTAATATATTTTCCTATGTGTTGACATAAATATAAATATATCATGTTTTAAAGCATTTCATCTTAATTTCAGAATAAAAAAATATGTTCTGTGTATTTTAATTATATTTGATAAAAGGTTGGTCACATTTGTTCATTATCTGGTCATGTCTTCACAGGGGCTATTTTTTAATTAAATAGATATGTAAATGTGACAAATTAAAAGATTATTCATTGTGCAAAAAAAATAATAAGTTAATTATCACCTTTTCTCACACAGTTCAAATTTCATTCTAGTTTGCTTATCTTTAATGATTGCTTATTAGCTAGTTCTACACGTGTATAAAATTGATTATAAAAAATGTGATAGGTAGCATAATGTATTTATAGAGAATAACTAGAGACTTGATAAGAAAAACTGGCAAATATTTATAACACTTTTACAGTGAACAGAGTGGCAGGACTTACGTCTTAGGTACAACACTGCCCTCTTGTGGGAAAAACACACAATAGATTTTGCAGCTACTTGAAATCACATATAATAGGTAAGTATAAACCCAGATATAATTTAACACTTTTAGAGGGCCAAACTAATTGTAAATGTAACACTGAGACAATAGGACACTGAGATTTTTTTTTCCTTTTAATTATTGAGATCTGCTATAAGCTATATATTTTCCTGTAATATAAGAAAACAGTTAATAAGATATATATGTTTTTTTGGTGTTGGTGGACTCTGCACTTTAACATTTTCTCCCTTTTAAAGTGTTCCCAAAGAATCCTTTTACCTGTTGGAATGTATTACATCGCTTTACTTTTGGTTTCTGACTGTTGAAACTACCAATTGTGAAAATGTAAATACTGCAGTATTGTCTATAGAAATCTATGTAAACATGAGAAACATGAGGTAGCAGTGGAGACCAACCTCCCAGTGTGTGTGTGTGTGTGGGGGGGGGTAGAAGAGTGAGCCCAGCCCATTTGAAAGGGTATCCCTGCAGCATCTTTTAATAAAGCGAACTCTTATCACCTGATTGTCTGGGTGCATTGTCCCTTTGAGTATGTCTAGGCTATAGCAGAATTGCTTTACTGTATTTCTGTAAAAATAATCAACATCAAACTGTAAATTAAATGCCTTCCTTATATAAGTTTTACAATATCACCCCACACTTTACATATAACATGAATTATTCACTGTACTCTCAGCATCTCATTTATGGTAAAACAGATTAAGGTGGGTAGAGAGATTTTTATAGTTGGCGCAAAGGAAGGGTATAAACTGGTAGGTTTCAGAGGGGTTTTCCTCAATCCCCCTAGCAGAGATCAATAGTAAGGAGTTAGGATAGAAACAACCAGCGCCTCAAATTAGGCTTAAATCCCCAAAAAAAGGAGTTAGTGTAATTTCCTAAAATTTAGGTATGATATAATTTCTTGAAATAAAATGTAATATGTAGAAAAAACTTTCTCTTTAAAATGGTTTCTCTTTAAAATGCTTTATTTGCATATAATGATTATTATAGTAGAATCACAGGACAGAATAAAATAACAATTCATATATTTAATCAAAATGCCCAAATCAAATAAAATAATGGTTGGCCAACCAAGTGTAAAAATACAAACGGCATATGAAGCTTAAAAAATCTCCCTAATTCAAGTATTAGAGGTACAAACTAAAACTGTTTCCTTCTCTATATCGCAATCGCAAATATGGTTTGTAGCACTCCGTGAGTGTATGACCTAAATAATATTGTGCAGCAGTGCTGTGAGTCTTTGTAGTGGTGTTTTACCAACAGATATAAATAATGATAAATTTTTTTCCTTGAGCGTATAAATGCTCTTGATGTCTGTGTTTATCGGAAGTCTTAAAGCAAATAATATTGCAATTTCCAAAGATAGGTACCTGGGTTTGGTGGACAAGTGCACTTGTTCCTTAAATCCTTCGATAGGTAGAATCACCTGGTCCGTTGTTTAGTTGTAGTTCTCGCCGGTTATGGAGCCGTCAGTTCGGCGTTCTCCCGCTGTGTGAACAGAGTCCGCGCCTTCTCCAGAAGGGGCTCTGATTGGTTCACTTCTTGGGGGTGTTGTCTCTCTCTCTGAGTGGACGGCTCTGCGGCTTGTAATCCTGTGTCGGTCTGTGGGTCTCTGTATGGAGTAGTTTAGCAACGCGTTTCCGCTGAACTTAATCAGCCTTTCTCAAGCTATCACTCCATGTTCATTGCTTCCATTGGATAGTTCCTATCTAGATTAATTTGATTATAGAACTTATGTATGAACAGCATTAATAACGGTGAAAATAAGATTTGGTATCTAATTAGGCATTTTGATCAATGATATATTTAGACAGGGATCATAATAATAGATATATTTTTAACTTGACTAAAAAAAAGGGGGAATTTGATAAACTCGGGGTGAAAAATGACTATGGACAAAATTACATCTTTTTTAGTTTATATATTACAGTATTTTCAAAACTTCGTTTCTTGCAGGGAATAAAAATTTGTAGATGCAACTAAATCAAGTCTCTCACTTTCTGTTTCTTTTGTTAGTGTAATTATCCATTCGTTATTACTATTCATAAAAAATAAATTTAAAATTTAAGATTTAAATTCTTGCATTTAGGCATCTCATGAATGTGTGGATTGTTTTATTTTATTTTATTTGTAACAAGGCTAAGAATTTAGAAAGCAGTTTAGACTGAAGTCTAAGTTTAGACCTTTTGGTTTTAACGTTTGGAGTTCGAAAATCCACTTCGCCTCTTTCTGTAGAAGTGTGTTTGATAAATTCCCACCTCTTTTTTTCTCATTTAGTTTGGTAATCACTGTAAAGCTAAAGAATTTCAAGTTATTATTACAACACGTTCTAAAGTGTTTGGCTACCGGTAGATCTTTATTCCTCTCTTTCTCTGAATTTTCTATTGAGTTTAAATGTTCTCTTATTCTCTCTCTGACTGATCTTTCTGTCTCTCCTGTGTATTGTTTTCCACATTTTTGACACGTTATTAGATAAATTGCATTAGTATCCACACATCTAATGGTTTCTTTAATTTTATATTCCTTATTCGTATTCGTAGATCTAAAAGTTTTTGTTTTATTCGCATATTTGCATGCCTTGCAGGTTATGCATGGGTAAAACCCATGTAGTTTTTCTCCTAAAACTCCTCTAGTTGTCTTACAGTTGTTTTGTTTAAAAGTAGGTGCTAATTTGCTTTTTAGATTATTTGTCTTTTTATCATGGAGTGATAGCTTGAGAAAGGCTGATTAAGTTCAGCGGAAACGCGTTGCTAAACTACTCCATACAGAGACCCACAGACCGACACAGGATTACAAGCCGCAGAGCCGTCCACTCAGAGAGAGAGACAACACCCCCAAGAAGTGAACCAATCAGAGCCCCTTCTGGAGAAGGCGCGGACTCTGTTCACACAGCGGGAGAACGCCGAACTGACGGCTCCATAACCGGCGAGAACTACAACTAAACAACGGACCAGGTGATTCTACCTATCGAAGGATTTAAGGAACAAGTGCACTTGTCCACCAAACCCAGGTACCTATCTTTGGAAATTGCAATATTATTTGCTTTAAGACTTCCGATAAACACAGACATCAAGAGCATTTATACGCTCAAGGAAAAAAATTTATCATTATTTATATCTGTTGGTAAAACACCACTACAAAGACTCACAGCACTGCTGCACAATATTATTTAGGTCATACACTCACGGAGTGCTACAAACCATATTTGCGATTGCGATATAGAGAAGGAAACAGTTTTAGTTTGTACCTCTAATACTTGAATTAGGGAGATTTTTTAAGCTTCATATGCCGTTTGTATTTTTACACTTGGTTGGCCAACCATTATTTTATTTGATTTGGGCATTTTGATTAAATATATGAATTGTTATTTTATTCTGTCCTGTGATTCTACTATAATAATCATTATATGCAAATAAAGCATTTTAAAGAGAAACCATTTTAAAGAGAAAGTTTTTTCTACATATTACATTTTATTTCAAGAAATTATATCATACCTAAATTTTAGGAAATTACACTAACTCCTTTTTTTGGGGATTTAAGCCTAATTTGAGGCGCTGGTTGTTTCTATCCTAACTCCTTACTATAAAACAGATTAAGGACCTGTATTTTATATACTAGCGCTTTACTATGTAGAGTGATTACTAACTCATGAATCCTCTGCATTGTAAAAGGTGCTTAATAGTCAAAATGTAAATGTTCCTGAGTGCACTTCAGTTTTGAATAGAACCATTTTACAAAATACTTGTATCTGACTCTCTGTGTGGTGTATGAATGCTGGTGCATGGAGCAAGAGCAGCATATGTGCATATGCCACTGAAACATTGTTACTAATAGAAATATACTGCTAAAATGCTTCTACTCAAAAATAAAATGCAATCATGCACATTTATATTTTGACCATTATGTCATGTATCTTTAAATCTTAAACCCTATTATTATTATCATTTATTTGTATAGTGCCACATACAGCGAAACGTCAGGTGTTGGATGTTTCGAAGAGGGGGGAATAAGAAGCAGTTCAGTTTTAGACAGAATGACTTGGAGATAGTGTGAGGACATCCAGGAGGAAATTGCAGAGACCGTTTGTAATCTGGTTGAGTAAAGAGGGAGGGATATCATTAGTGGAAAGACAGATTTGGGTATTAAGAAGGGTATTTAAAAGTGGAAAACAGACATTTTGGGTATAAAGAAAGAGTAAAGATAAAAGTAGAGAAGTAATCCTGCTTAGAGAGGTTAACAACATAATAATAAGAGTTCAAGAGGAACTTGTAGTAAAGAAAGTCAGTTGAACATCGAAATTTTCTCCAATATTGTGGGAATTTGTAAAGTTTCGGAGAGTGCATCAATAGCTGAAAATCAGATCAAGGGAGTGTCCATCTTTGTAAGTGTAAGAGTCATGAAAGACTACAAAAGGAATTGAGCTGGAAAAGTTTTGTGGCTCCAGGGGCAGTGGGATTATGAACAGGGAGGTTTAAGTTCCCAAGATGGGATGTCTGAGAAGAGGAAATAAGGTAGCAAGGCCACAAAATATTCAAGGAATTGAGTTGAGGAACCAGGGGGCAATATATACCCCGCAAAATATAAGAGGGGAGAGAATAAGCAAATCATAGGGTTTGAAGGAAGAAAATGTGAGGGAAGAGATTGGTTGTATTTATTGAAAGGTGCAATGAGAGGAAAGTAAAATACCTGTACCAACTCTTTGTCTGTTTCCAGATCTAGGGGTGTGGCAGAAGTGGAGACCCTAATGTGACAATGCAGCAGGGGAGGCTGTGAGAGTCAGAAGATTGAGGGAATGGGTGATGAAGAGGTTGTAGATAAAAGTGAGCTTGTTCCAAACAGAGCGAGAGTTCCAGAGTTTACAAGCTAATGGGGTGTTGGCTTTAGGTACAAATGGGAACCTGTGTAAGGTTTCTAGGTCTATGGAAAGGCATACATGGGTAGGCAAGATTAGGAAGTTGTGGGGGACAAGAATTGGGGGAGATATCAACAGTAGCTAGTATGAGCAACAGGAAGAGTGACAATAGGTGAGATACAGATTTGCAGTATTGAGGGTGTCATTGGGATGTGGTACAGAAAGGAGAGAGAGTTTAGGAATGTATGAAGGTCATGAGAGCAAAAGTGAGGTGAGAATAAAATAGAGGGGACAATGAATAATGCAGGTGATAAGGGGGAACGAGTAAATTAACATCATGCTCTGTAATTGGATCTTGGACTTCCTGATTAATAGACCCCAGTCAGTCAGAATAGGTAATCATACTTCCTCCACTCTGATCCTTAACACCGGTGTTCCACAAGGTTGATTGCTTGCCCAAATTATTGTCCAACAACATCATTAAATTTGCAGATGATACTAATGTAGTAGGCCAGATTAGTAACAATGATGAGTCAGCTTATAGGGAGGAGGTGAAGCACCTGGTGACATGGTACACTGAAAATAATCTGGATCTCAATATTAAGAAGACCAAATAGATTATTATTGATTATAGAAAGTCCAAACGTTGCATACACATGCCCATTTATATAAATTGATCTGAGGTAGAACGTGTGTCAAATTTTAAATTTCTGGGAACTTACATTTCCGAAGATCTGTCTTGGACATTGAACATCTTTGTTCTGGTGAAGAAAGCGCAACGACGACTTTATTTCCTAAGAAAACTGAAGAAAGCAAATCTGTCCCCTCAGATTCTGGTCAATTTTTATAACTGTACCATTGAGAGTATTCTTACTAATTGTATTACAGTATGGTAGGTAACTGTACGATCTCTGACCGGAAAGCTATGCAACGAGTGGTAAAAACAGCCCAGTATATCATTGGTGTTCAGTTACCCCTTATTGATGATCTACAGCGCAGTTGTTGTCTTCAAAGAGCTTGCTGTATTATTAAAGATTCTTCCCATGCTAGTCACGGTTTGTTTGCCCTCTTACCATCTGGGAGGCGATATAGGAGTCTGCATGGCAAGAAAGACAGACTTCGGAATAGTTTCTTTCCCAGAGCTATTACCTTGTTAAACATAACCCCCTATCTTATTCCTGTTTTTAAACCTCTTAAGCTTGTCATTGATTTTATTCATGTTTTTTTATATTGAATGATCGGGACTTCAATTGCTGCTTATCCTGCACTTTTGCACTTCCATGTTAATTCATGGCCAATACATTGGACTTAAATTGTCCGTTATTGTTGTACACATACTGTACACTTCTGATGAAATTCCTCACCGATTCAACTGCTGCTTATTTGCACTTTTTTATCACATGCATATTGTACACCTTTGCAGAATTTGTAAATTATTTTTATAATGCATATCACATATGTTTTAACCAACACTTACATTCCGTGCTAGATGGGTTTTCCAATTATTGTACTATTCAAATCTATTCTACTCATTCGTATTTAGCATCTTTTTATACAGTTTGTTATCTATGGTTTAGATACTTAATTACATTTCGTTGTCTTTGTTTTAATACTTTGTACAATGACAATAAAAGGAATCTAATCTAATCTAATCGGAAAATGTAGTTATTGTATAGACAAGAGGTAGCAAAAAGGAATATGTAGATATAGAACATTTTACAAAAATGGAATCAGTGAAAAACACGGAACAAAAGTATTACAACCGAACGTGCCTTCTGTCTTGCCCTTTGTTCACTCCTTGTTCAATTCTTGTATAATTATTTTGCCTAATTCTTAATGCCTCACTAATAAAATATTTGCTTAAAGGAAAATAAAACCCACAATTTTTCTTTCATGATTCAGATAGAGAATACACTTTTAATACACTTTCTAATTTACTTCTATTATCAAGTTTTCTTTGTTCTCTTGGAATTGTTTGTGGAAAAGCAGGAACAGTTGCTTAGGCGCCTGCCCTTTTTTGTATCACTATAAGGCAGCAGTTTCGCAAGAAAGTTATCCATTTGCAAGAGCACTAGATGGCAGCACTATTTCCTGCCCTGTATTGCTCCAGATGCCTACCTAGGTATCTCTTCAACACAGAATATCATGGGAACAAAGCAAATTTAATGATAAGAGCTGGAAACTTTTTTTTAAAATAGCATTCTTTGTCTGAATCACAAAAAAACATTTTTGGGTTTCATATCCCTTAAAGAAATGTGAGCATATGATATTAAGCTAATGCTAAATGTCTTGCTATACTTCCCCATTCAAGGGTTAAATTTATAGGTCAGAGCAGTCACCTGGGACCACTAAATTAGTTTAGTAAGAGCAGTTTCTGTTGAGTGTTTAGGGCGGAAACTATATTTTAGGGGACATTATAGGCCAGTTATTCCCATAATTCGGAGGCAAAGGGAAGTAGGAAGACCCACTGACAGAAGGGGTGGAAGGATCGAGTGAAGGCTTTTTTAGGATTGGTGCGATTGAAATAGCGAGAGACTGGTGAAAGAGATGAGTTAGGGCAGGGGGTAGAGAAGCAGAGAGAGAGAAGTTGTGAAGGAATATGGTCAAGAGGAGATGTTGTGAGATGAGCACAAGACAGGAGTATGAATACTCTGTTACAGGAGAAAACATCGTTTTGTTAATAGAAGGGGTGTAAGTTAGGTAAATTTAGCAAATACAATTATTACGTACAGGTAATTCCAGATTCTATACTTAACCAGTGAATGCTGTCCCTTGTATTGCCAAGTGAAGAAAACCTCTATCTGCAATATTTCATTATGAACTAGCCAGACAGCAAAACACATTTTTTTCATAAACTGCTACATAAAACACAGCACTTGTCAGCAGCTTGATTATTCATGGTATTGTATTTTATAAGAGAAACCAAGAAATAACATTTTAACCTGAGAAGATAATATATTTATTTTTTCAATTCTAATTTAACTGAACTAAGGAATGCTTTGCTCACACAGGCTGTTTGCTAATCTATTTAAAGGAATATGAATAATAATTTGTTTTCTTTCATGATTCAAAGAGGACATACAATTTTAAACAACTTTACAATTTATTTCTATTATCACGTTCGCTTCAGTCTCTTTGTATCCTTTGTTGAAGGAGCAGCAATGAATTCCCTTGCTGTTAACCTCTGTAATAAAATGCTTCACATTGACCACCATTTTAGCAAACTATTATAGTCCCTAATTTAGTCTGTATAGTATGATTTTTTTTAAGCAGAGTAACTTTAAATTAGCTGCCAACCCTGCTGGAAGGCTGTTCTACCTTTTTTTTTTTTATTAAGATTTTATTAAATGTTAATGATATAGAATTGAAAGAGAATACATAACTATTTCTAATAGAACATATGGAAATAGCTGTTGTGTATTCAATAGCAATCAGTCATTTAGATTTCGCCCGGACGCATTCTCTGTTCATACCGGGTCCATAGGAAGGTTGGCTTAAAAAGTAACAAGACTTATGTTTAGCAACACGAGGGACAATTCATTAGTCCAACATATAATTGCCAGTCATGTTAACAAAAATATCCGAGATTCGGAATCTCTGATATTTTAAATTTACCAGCACATTAGCACATTGGCAAATGAGATTAACAAATGGACCAAAAGGAATCAAATAGGAAAGTAAATGAAAAAAACCAACCAACCAAATAATAGAAGACTGCCATCTTTTAACCAGGTTGGTAACCACCGTTCCAAGGTATAAGGAGCAGCTGGCACAGTACAAGCTGGCACTGCTTTACAATTAGAAAAATAAAGCCCTGGAGATATAACTTGTATTACTTCCTAGGTGTCATTCAAAAGCAGGGTTTATTATTAACTATTCCGGTAGCTCTCCCATTAAAAGAGCACGTCATGAAATAAATTGGTCAGATTAGAAGTAATAGTATCATTCTGGTAACAATATTACTAATATGCCTTTTCCACAAATAAAGTAGGTACCAAATCAGATTTCCAATTTGTAGAAATGAAATGCTTGGCAGCTGTAATCAATTCTACCTTTTTATAACTTTACTTACATGTTACTCTAGTTTTCAATCTTTGTAATATAGAAAGGTTGAGGGTAGGTGATAAAGAATCAGTAAACACCTTGAGTGTTTAATGTAAAATGTTTAGTTATGCATAATAACAGGACATTGCATTGTATTTTCAGGATTTTGCCACCCTTTCATGTAATTTAGCTCTGAAAATTGTGAAATGTAAAATAGCCTTGTCTTCTCCAGAGATGTCTCAATCTCTTGCTTGCATAGCTTTTCATTTTTATTTTATTATTGGTTATTTGTAGAGCGCCAACAGAATCCACAGCGCTATAAACATAGGCGGTATACAAGGTAGCAATTTTTGGGATCAAACGGGTAGAGCCATTACTGCCCTAATGACATTTTTAGTATAGGCAGTGGTTCCAACAGGAAAAGCAGCTATTTCAAATGACAAAATTAAGGTAAATTAGTAATTTGTAAACAATTTAATACATTCCGGCAGTTAAAATAGATTGTTGGGAACACATTCAAGGTGGGAAATGTTACAGGATACTGTCCCTTTAAATAGTTATAATGCCATTTAGAAGGGAAAAACATGTACTTGGTATAAGCAGCTAACTAGCAGCTGATGCTACACAGACAAAGACACAGATTTGAAAGAAAAAAATAAAATAAAGTCATTTCATAGATAAGCCACAATGTAACTCATTAACCAAATAGCTAAGCCATCTATTATAAGTTTTTTTAATCAGCAATACTTTATCAGACTGCAAAAAAAAAAATGCCTACCAATTAGTCTGGTTGTTTTAACATGTTGAATAATTACTTTAATGATCTGACTGGTAGGGGGTTACAGGCAAATGGAATTAAACAATAATAAAGAGATTTTGCTGCAGAGTATTGTGGGAGTTACCAATTTAATAGCAGCTCAGCCTGCGGGTAATAATAACTAACAGATCTGAAACCAATTGCAGGGCCAAGCTTACTGGTTTCTAGAATCATTTCTCTTTCCAGGCAGGTGAATATATTCCAAATTAAACACAAAAAAATGTGAAGCGCTGTATTGGAGGCATTGCTTACATTCCAATGCACACTTATAAAATCTAAATAATCTCATTAGAAGCTGCAGGCTCTAGTCTCTGCCAAAAATAGCTGGCAGACAGAAAATCAAAGCCTTTTCCAGGCACATTTGTCAAAAGCATTAGAAAAATCTGTGACCCACTGCTTTAAACACACTGGAGAAAGCAGTGACTGTAATGCATACACAGCGAGCAGGCTGGCTGCACTCACATATTCACAAATGCTGTTTACATCTGGGTCTACCATAAGGGGATGATATGTTATCCCTAGTTATTTCTGTCTGGCAGATACAATTCTATATGCACTTATACTCAAAATTAATTTCCCATAAGAGGTTTAATTATTACTCATTTTGACAGATTTTCCTGTATTTAACCTTTAAAGCCATAAGACAGGCTGGAGTGTCTACTAAAGATTTCAGAACTTTGACCCTGCTGGATCCACCCTCCATACACAGCGACCTGAATGTTTAACTCGAAGTATAATATCCAAACAGTAACACCACAGGATTTTCACCAGATCAAGGTTAAATTTATTGACATTTCGGGGGTTCTGAAGAAGGGGATTGTGCGTTCCCCGAAACATCAATAAATATGACCTTGATTTGGTGAAAATCTTGTGGTGTTACTGTTCTTGATTGGATATATATAAATAAATAAATATATATATATATATATATATATATATATATATATATATATATATATATACACACACAGACACACACATACACAAAAACATACACAATACATAGAAAGTCTGGCACTCTCTCGCAAGCACACAGCTAGATTAAAAGCAAAATGGAAGAGTTAGTTACAGCATTTGGCTAAATGGTGAAAGGCCCAGCATTACGCCAAAGTCTCTTCCTCCCTGGGTCCCTAACCAACAGCCACACAATGCATGCAATAAACCAAGGTCTCTAACCTACAGCCACACAATGCATGCAATAAACCAAGGTCTCTAACCTACAGCTACACAATGCATGCTATAAACCAAGGTCTCTAACCAACAGCCACACAATGCATGCTTTAAATCATGGTCTCCAACATACAGCCACACAATGCATGCTTTAAACCAAGGTATCTAACCAACAGCCACACAATGCATGCTATAAACCAAGGTCTCTAACATACAGCCACACAATGCATGCTTTAAACCATGGTCTCCAACATACAGCCACACAATGCATGTTTTAAACCAAGGTCTCTAACCTACAGCCACACAATGCATGCTTTAAACCAAGGTCTCTAAACTACAGCCACACAATGCATGCTTTAAACCAAGGTCTCTAACCTACAGCCACACAATGCATGCTTTAAACCAAGGTCTCTAAACTACAGCCACACAATGCATGCTTTAAACCAAGGTCTCTAACCTACAGCCACACAATGCATGCTTTAAACCAAGGTCCCTAACCTACAGCCACACAATGCATGCTTTAAACCAAGGTCCCTAACCTACAGCCACACAATGCATGCTTTAAACCAAGGTCCCTAACCTACAGCCACACAATGCATGCTTTAAACCAAGGTCCCTAACCTACAGCCACACAATGCATGCTTTAAACCAAGGTCCCTAACCTACAGCCACACAATGCATGCTTTAAACCAAGGTCCCTAACCTACAGCCACACAATGCATGCTTTAAACCAAGGTCTCTAAACTACAGCCACACAATGCATGCTTAAAACCAAGGTCCCTAACCTACAGCCACACAATGCATGCTTAAAACCAAGGTCTCTAAACTACAGCCACACAGTGTATGCCTTCAACCAAACACACTGATATACAAACAAGGGTGACACAGGCCCTTTGTAATTTCCCAAACATGAAAATGGACTGCCTCTCAAACCAGACTGGGTGCACATCCCATGCTACTGCAAAAATCACAGCCATGGGTACTCACCAGCACTCACAGACAGCTGTACAGCTCCCAGAAACTCAGACAATTAACTTCAGGCCAATCTGGGTATAAAGCCCATGGAGAATATTATAAAACAAATATATTAACACATAGAAAGTCTGGCACTCTCTTGAAGAAGAAGAAGAGTAAGGTTTATTTTAAAAGAAAAATAGAAGAGTAAGGTTTAATCTAGCTGTGTGATTGACTTTTTACCTGAAGCTAAATTTCAAGGGGGGGGGGGGGGGGTGAATGTGACATTGTGCATTTGCAACATACTGCACATGGCTACAGTTATTTCTCTCCTGCGTTTGTGTGTCTTTGTGTGAGTGTGTTGGTGTGTGCAAGTGAGAGAGTGAGTGTGAGAGAGAGTATGTGTGTGTGAGAGTGTCTTTGTGTATGAGAAAGAGTGTGTGAGAGTATGTGTGTGTTAGTGTGAGTGTATGAGAATGTGTTAGTGTGTTTGTGAGATAGAGAGTGTGTGAGAGTATAAATATCTATGTGTGAGTTTGTGTCTATGTGCTATTATACATAGTGTGTAGTCTGCAAAAAATGTTTTTGAAGTGCTGTGCACGGCGCAGGAATGTTTTGGTTCAAGCTGTACTGAAGGTGGCAACCCTAGACTGCAACATAATGTAAATTTTGCTAAAATAATTCTAAAGGCTTTTAAAACATTTATTTTGTATTATGACTTTTTATAATGTAGTTCTTAGTTGCTAATTAAGCCTGCATATAAAAACATGATTTAAAGTGAAGGTCAATTTGGATGAATTAGTGCCCGGTTTTTAATAAACCTATTAAAAACAAGGGCACTTTAATTCATCAAAATTGACATTTCACTCCTTTTTTTCAAAAATGTACCTTTTAATTCTGAAAGCCGCTCCAGCGATTCCGCCGGAAGCCTCTGCTTACATCAGAAATGACGAATCCGGCTTCCTCCAATCACGGCTTCCCCCCCGGGGGGATAATGGCCTGATGCAACGCTGTGATTGGTGGAAGCCGGATTCGTCATTTTGGACCCGCGAAGAGGGCTTGCGACGGGTGGAGGAAGCACTGCAGTGGCTGTCTGGATTAAAAGGTAAGTTTTTTTGAAGAAAAGGAGTGAAATATCAATTTTGATTAATTAAAGTGCCCTTGTTTTTAATAGGTTTATTAAAAAAACGGGCACTAATTCATACAAATTGACCTTCACTTTAAAATAAACTGTAAATAAAGCACAATTACACAAATAGACAAAATAGATTGATGGCAAATAACCATGAAATGGAGCAACAATGAGTAGTCATTAGTTGTACAACAAGGTATAAATGGACATAATTACATTTGTGAGTTTTAAAACCTGTCAGCATTAAAGGGCCATAATACCGAAATGTTTAAACACTTGAAAGTGATGCAGCATAGCTGTAAAAAGCTGACTAGAAAATATCAACTGAACATCTCTATGTAAAAAATAAATATATTTTACCTCAAAAGTTTCTCAGTAGCCACATCCCATTGTAAAGGACTTCTAAGCAGCAAATCATTATGTCTGTCCCAGGACAGCGGAAGGAGCGAGCTTACGCTCTCTCATCTTATTTCCCTATTCAGCTTAAGGAAGTTCACAATGAAATCTCATGAGAGTTAAGTAAAATCTCATGAGATCACAGTAAAAGAGTTCATGACCTCAGCACTGTTGATGCATGTTGATTGGCTGCTGCTCATTTCTTCATTTTTTTTTTTTTACCTGCAGCTGAGCAGAAGCTAAAGTATAACTTTTTACACAGAACTTACTCTGCTGAGCTGATGAAATTGTGAGGTAAAATATCTTCCTTTTTACATAGAGAAGCTCAGGTAATATTTTCATTTTTAGTTATACTGTATCAGTTTCAAGTGATTTAGCATATGAGTATTATGTCCCTTTAAACAATAGCTTATTACTTGACCAATTAGTTTGTGTGGGAGGAACATTCATAGCTCTTAGACTTTGTTCTATGTAAACTCTTTCTCATGCTTTTATGCAATGTATAACTTAATATTTCAACAAAAATTAAATTTAGAAAGTAGTCAACCAATCAGAGTCTGTGTTTAGGCGGATGTATTCATTAAACTCTATCAGGAATGCCAGTTTACAGTCTAAACTAAAGACGGCTAAGTGTATGGTAAGCCTCTTTTTTGGATATTACTGTGTACACCTTTTAAAGACGTTTTTGCACTATTTCAATATATTTTTTTCCTCACAGGTACAAGCGGATCACTTAAATCACCTAATGTATCACATTTTTTATCTTAAGAGTTTTCTTAATATTATATATATACTTTTTTGTCTGTATTTTTTTATTTTTCATTTTTTCGCTATTTGCAATATACACCCATTTTGTGTACAACTTCACATCTGGGATGACAATTCACCTCAATTATTGGATTATTATCTTTTAGACTATAAACTGACATTCCTGATTTTATATCTCTCTTTCTGGATATCTGTCCTGTCGCCCATACATCTGGAAGCTTTGCCATATAATAGACTATTCTGTAGTTTCTAATTTTTATGTTTTATGTATAGACATGGATCCATGCTTTTATTTTATTATTTTAGTCTTTATTTTTTCATAACATCTACACTTTTTATATGAGTATAATTGTAGACTGTGTACAAAACTTGGAGATCATCTAGCACCTAGATACGTAATCTCTAACAGTTTGCTACATTTTAGCCTAATACCCACCGCTTCCTTTTTGCGTTCCTATTTTGTATTTATATCTCTTTTCAATTTATTTAAAGGTGTACTAAGATACCTTTACTTTACGAGCTGAGTGGTTTTACATCAAGCGCTGAGAATATCTATTTCAGGGATAGGCAAGGTGTCGGTACTAGCCCTTGCAGTGTCCGCCACAACCATAGTATATCTTTTCTTTCTGATTAAATAATAATATTTAAAAAAAATATGTAGTGTGAATAAAGTTAGTGGCTTGTCAAGACTGCTAGCGATATTGGGTGATAAGTAATGGAATAAATAAAGCCTGACTGAAATACTGGATGTGTATCTGCATCTCTATAATAACACCAAGCACTATACAAAGACACAGTAGTGACACTGGCACATGCATATAGCCAGACAAGGGCTGGTTATAGGGTCAGTGGTATCTGCATCAGTACAATAACACCCAGCACTATATAATGACACAGTAGTGACACTGGCACATGCATATAGCCAGACAAGGGCTGGTTATAGAATCAGTGGTATCTGCATCACTATAATAACACCCAGCACTATATAATGACACAGTAGTGACACTGGCACATGGGTATAGCCAGGGGAGGGCTGGTTATAGGATCAGTGGTATCTGCATCAGAATAATAACACCAAGCACAATAAAATGACACAGTAGTGACACTGGCACATGCATATAGCCAGACAAGGGCTGGTTATAGGGTCAGTGGTATCTGCATCAGTATAATAACACCCAGCGATATATAATGACACAGTAGTGACACTGGCACATGCATATAGCCAGACAAGGGCTGGTTATAGGGTCAGTGGTATCTGCATCACTATAATAACACCCAGCACTATATAATGACACAGTAGTGACACTGGCACATGGGTATAGCCAGAGGAGGGCTGGTTATAGGATCAGTGGTATCTGCATCAATATAATAACACCCATTACTATATAATGACACAGTAGTGACACTGGTACATGCGTATAGCCAGAGGAGGGCTGGTTATAGTATCAGTGGTATCTGCATCAGTATAATAACACCCAGCGCTATATAATGACACAGTAGTGACACTGGCACATGGGTATAGCCAGAGGAGGGCTGGTTATAGGATCAGCGGTATCTGCATCAGTATAATAACACCCATCACTATATAATGACACAGTAGTGACACTGGCACATGGGTATAGCCAGAGGAGGGCTGGTTATAGGATCAGTAGTATCTGCCTCAGTATAATAACACCAGCACTATATAATTACACAGTAGTGACACTGGCTCATGGGTATAGCAAGAGGAGGGCTGGTTATAGAATCAGTGGTATCTGCATCAGTATAATAACACCCAGCACTATATAATGACACAGTAGTGACACTGGCTCATGGGTATAGCCAGAGGAGGGCTGGTTATGGAATCAGTGGTATCTGCATCAGTATAATAACACCCAGCACTATATAATGACACAGTAGTGACACTGGCTCATGGGTATAGCAAGAGGAGGGCTGGTTATAGGATCAGCGGTATCTGCATCAGTATAATAACACCCATCTCTATATAATGACACAGTAGTGACACTGGCACATGGGTATAGCCAGAGGAGGGCTGGTTATAGGATCAGTAGTATCTGCATCAGTATAATAACACCAGCACTATATAATTACACAGTAGTGACACTGGCTCATGGATATAGCTAGAGGAGGGCTGGTTATAGAATCAGTGGTATCTGCATCAGTATAATAACACCCAGCACTATATAATGACACAGTAGTGACACTGGCACATGGTTATAGCCAGAGGAGGGCTGGTTATAGAATCAGTGGTGTCTGCATCAGTATAATAACACCCATCACTATATAATGACACAGTAGTGACACTGGCTCATGGGTATAGCCAGAGGAGGTCTGGTTATAGGATAAGTGGTATCTGCATCAGTATAATAACACCCAGCACTATACAAAGATACAGTAGTGACACTGGCACATGGGTATAGCCAGAGGAGAGCTGGTTATAGGATCAGCGGTATCTGCATCAGTATAATAACACCCAGCACTATATAATGATACAGTAGTGACACTGGCACATGGGTATAGCCAGAGGAGGGCTGGTTATAGGATCAGCGGTATCTGCATCAGTATAATAACACCCAGCACTATATAATGATACAGTAGTGACACTGGCACATGGGTATAGCCAGAGGAGAGCTGGTTATAGGATCAGCGGTATCTGCATCAGTATAATAACACCCAGCTCTATACAAAGACACAGTAGTGACACTGGCTCATGGGTATAGCAAGAGGAGGGTTGGTTATAGAATCAGTGGTATCTGCATCAGTATAATAACACCAGCACTATATAATGACACAGTAGTGACACTGGCACATGGGTATAGCCAGAGGAGGGCTGGTTATAGAATCAGTGGTATCTGCATCAGTATAATAACACCCAGTGCTATATAATGACACAGTAGTGACACTGGCTCATGGGTATAGCCAGAGGAGAGCTGGTTATGGGATCAGCGGTATCTGCATCAGTATAATAACACCCAGCACTATATAATGACACAGTAGTGACACTGGCACATGGGTATAGCCAGAGGAGGGCTGGTTATAGGATCAGTGGTATCTGCATCCATATAATAACACCCAACACTATATAATGACACAGTAGTGACACTGGCACATGGGTAGAGCCAGAGGAGAGCTGGTAATAGAATCAGTGGTATCTGCATCAGTATAATAACACCCATCACTGGCACATGGGTGTAGCCAGAGGAGGGCTGGTTATAGGATAAGTGGTATCTGCATCAGTATAATAACACCAAACACTATATAATGACACAGTAGTGACACTGGCACATGGGTATAGCTAGATGAGGGCTGGTTATAGGATCAGTGGTATCTGCATCAGTATAATAACACCCAGCACTATATAATGACACAGTAGTGACACTGACACATGGGTATAGCCAGAGGAGGGCTGGTTATAGGATCAGTGGTATCTGCATCAGTATAATAACACCCAGCACTATATAATGACACAGTAGTGACACTGGCACATGAGTATAGCCAGACAATGTCTGGTTATAGGGTCAGTGGTATCTGCATCAGTATAATAACACCCAGCACTATATAATGACACAGTAGTGACACTGGATCATGGGTATAGCCAGAGGAGGGCTGGTTATAGGATCAGTGGTATCTGCATCAGTATAATAACACCCAGCACTATATAATGACACAGTAGTGACACTGGCACATACATATAGCCTGACAAGGGCTAGTTATAGGGTCAGTGGTATCTGCATCAGTATAATAACACCCAGCACTATATAATGACACAGTAGTGACACTGGCTCATGGGTATAGCCAGAGGAGGGCTGGTTATAGGATCAGTGGTATCTGCATCAGTATAATAACACCCAGCACTATATAATGACACAGTAGTGACACTGGCACATACATATAGCCTGACAAGGGCTAGTTATAGGGTCAGTGGTATCTGCATCAGTATAATAACACCCAGCACTATATAATGACACAGTAGTGACACTGGCTCATGGGTATAGCCAGAGGAGGGCTGGTTATAGGATCAGTGGTATCTGCATCCATATAATAACACCCAGCACTATACAAAGACACAGTAGTGACACTGGCTCATGGGTATAGCTAGATGAGGGCTGGTTATAGAATCAGTGGTATCTGCATCAGTATATTAACACCAAGCACTATAAAATAATGTTTTTAATTTCAAATGTACCTTGGTGTCCTTCACTAAGGTCTGTACTTTGGAAAATGTCTGCCACAGTCTTTGTCTGTGCCTATCCCTGATCTATTTGCGATCACATAAACAATGATTTGTTAATTCCAATATCAAACAAACAAGCAGGAAACAACTTAAAGGGACATTCTAATGGAAGCATTATAACCTCTGATTGGATAGAACATGTTATATATGCATTGATGCCTTTTGAAAACTATGTTTTTCTCTGCCGCAAAGTGGTTAAACACACAGGTAAAGTTCTGCTAGAGAGCTGCAAGCATTACCCCCAGAAGGCTTATCAGGAGCAACAGTCACAAAACCTGCCAATCACTGACCATATTCTGCTGGCGTGTTTAAATGCCTGCAGCTTCTGAGTAGGGCGTAACATATAAATGTAACTAATTTGCAGTGCTTAAACAAAGTCATTTAGGGTAAGGAAAGCAAAAATTAGAGTAAGTCATGTTTTACATTAGACTATCTCCTACAAAAGTACTAAATAACATCTAGATGATCATGTGTGTAATATTTGCCCTTGAATTAACTGTATCATCAGAGAAATAGTTATCAGAGTCTGGTTTTCAACAATAAAGCGCTCTTCCAGTAGTTTTTGTTTGTGGGGTGTCAAGTCAGAGCAAAGCAAAATTGCCAAAAGCAGCTCAGACTCGGCACTCCCTCACCTTTTAAAATCTCTGTCAGTTACTAAAGGAAAATAATGCACATTGCGTTTCCTACCAATTGAGAGCCCATTTGAAAAATCAGATCTCTTTCTAAATGCTTATAAATGGCGAACACATTAGGAAATTGTACCAAACTGGCTGTAGTGTCATATACACCTGGATAAGAAAAAACTAGTTAGTGCAGATCTCAATGTTACTCAGTTTCTTCTTGGCGGCATATACAAGAAATGATAACAAATGGGTGCTTGTGTTGCTGCTTTCTAGAATTGTTTTAGCAATATTAATTGCCAACCAGACTCATCTGCTCTAGCAGAGAAGGCCATGAAACCCAGTATTTTTCTTTCATGATTCACTCAGAGCATACATTTTTTTAATTTTTTATAAAAGGAGTTTCCAATTAATTTCTGTTTTCAAAATGAATTTGTTCTCATGGCATTGTTTATTAAAGAGAGGATGCTTACACAGGTACTGTGCATCTTTTTGGAAAAGTATATGGCAGCAGTTTTAGAAGAATTCTTCTGAACACTAGATGGCAGTAGTGTTTTCCAAAAGTAAAAGCATTCTTGCAAATCTGTTGTCATATAGTGCTCCTGAGCCTACCAACATGATTTTTAACAATGGATACCAAGAAAGTGAAGTTAATTTGAAAACACAAGTAATCTGGAAAGCTTTCTGTTTAACTTATACACTCTGAATCATGGAAAAAAAAAGTCCCTTTAACATTCCAAAATTATTAATTATCAATCAAAGTTTCCTGTTTTCCTTTCCTCGAGAGTAAAACAGAAAATGGACACCAGTCTTCCAAATGTGTTTTGTGTTGTCAAGACAATGAGAGTTGTTTCAATATCCATTTACTTTTTGGATTTAGAATGAAGGAACAAAACTCTGTTATCTTGGTGAGAAAGACGGATTATAGGAAGGAGGCTCAAAACTTATTTGCCTGTTCTGAGCTCCTTGATGACTTCTTAGAATATTTAGAAAACAAGTGTCATGGCATCTATAAAATAGTGTTATATTAAAGTGCTTGTAAACTTTACTGAATTAAAGGTCAGTATTAAATAATACTCTTAAAAACAGGGGCACTTTAATTCATTAAAGTTTACAATAATGCTTATTTTTTAAAATACTTGCCTTTGCCTTATGGTAAACATAATGCTGATCCTCTGCCCGCAGCTACTGCTTTCATTAGCAGATTGATGATGAATCCAGCTTCCTCCAATTGTTGCATGCCCCCTTTGGGTTCCTGCTTGTGAGGCAACGCAACCATTGGAGGAAGTCGGTTTCGTCATCAATATGCTAATGAAGCAATTTATGGATTCATTTTAGTACCAGGTTTTAATTGAAAAGGTTTCCGTTTTGCGAGCGGTCGCTCTTTTTGTGTAGGTGTAAGTTAGCGTTGTGTTAACACTTCCACCCGATGCCGGATTTCTAAAACATTAATAGGTTACTATGGTAACCCGACCTTACACTACACTTGATCGCATATACGGCGACGCATACAAGTGCAGCACCGTATATTTTACCCGTCGCTTGCTGTTAGAATAAAATCAAACACTTAATGCATGCGCGATATCTACCTCTCAACCGCAACCCCCCCACCGCAATAACTAATGTATTAACCTCTAATCCGGCAAAGTATCTATAAAAGTTACTAACCCCTAAACCGCCAAACCCCACAACGCAAATAACTAATCACTAAGCCCCCTAACCTAACACCCCCTAAATAAACCCCATTACATAAATTTAAATAATTCTAAATTACAATTAAAATAAAAAAACTAACTTTACTTTAAAAAAAACAAAAAACTAAGTTTAAATTAAGCTAAAATTACAGAATATAAAAAGTCTAACATTACATAAAATAATAAACACAATTATCAAAAGTTAAATTTTTTTTAACCTAATCCCTATGAAAGCCCCCAAAAATAAAAACACCCCTAGCCCTTAAAAGGGCATTAGTTAAACAGCTCTTTTACCTTTAAAAAAAACTGAAATCCTATTGGCTGATTTTAACAGCCAATAAGATTTCAGTATCTCTCATCCTATTGGCTGATTTGAATTTGAAGAATCAAATCAGCCAATAGGAATGCAAGGGACGCCATATTTAATCGCGTACCTTGAATTCACTATTCAGTGTACAGCGGCAATCGTACGAAAATGATCCTCCACGTTCCATGGATCCGCGGTCGCCATTCTTCAGTTCCGCGGTCCTGGATGTTAGAATAAAATCAAACACTTAATGCATGCGCGATATCTACCTCTCAACCGCAACCCCCCCACCGCAATAACTAATGTATTAACCTCTAATCCGGCAAAGTATCTATAAAAGTTACTAACCCCTAAACCGTCATCCCCCCACAACGCAAACTATCTATTTAAATTATTAAGCCCTAATCCGCAATGCCCCCACAACGTAAACTATTTAAACTATTAACCCTAATCCGCCATTAACCCACATCGCAATTAACCTAATAAATCTATTAACCCCTAAACCGCCAAACCCCACAACGCAAATAACTAATCACTAAGCCCCCTAACCTAACACCCCATTACATAAATTAAAATAATTCTAAATTACAATTAAAATAAAAAAACTAACTTTACTTTAAAAAAACAAAAAACTAAGTTTAAATTAAGCTAAAATTACAGAAAATAAAAAGTCTAACATTACATAAAATAATAAACACAATTATCAAAAGTTAAAATTTTTTAACCTAATCCCTATGAAAGCCCCCCAAAATAAAAACACCCCTAGCCCATAAAAGGGCATTAGTTAAACAGCTCTTTTACCTTTAAAAAAAAAACTGAAATCCTATTGGCTGATTTTATCAGCCAATAAGATTTCAGTATCTCTCATCCTATTGGCTGATTTGAATTTGAAGAATCAAATCAGCCAATAGGAATGCAAGGGACGCCATATTTAATCGCATACCTTGAATTCACTATTCAGTGTACAGCGGCAATCGTACGAAAAGGATCCTCCACGTTCCATTGATCCGCGGTCGCCATTCTTCAGTTCCGCGGTCCTGGATGAAGATAGACGAGGTTACCGCTTAAAAGAAGACTGCACAGCTGGACTTCAGGAACCATGAGTACCTATCTGGGGGTTAGAGTTAGTCTTTTTTTAAAAAAAAATAATAATATTTTTTAGATTAGGGATTTGGGCACTGTAAAAGAGCTGAATGCCCTTTTAAGGGCAATGCCCATACAAATGCCCCTTTAAGGGCAGGATTTTTTAGTGTTATGTTTTTTTTTTTGGGGGGGGGGGTGTTTGGTGGGTGGGTGGGGTTACTGTTAGGAAGAACTTAGTTTTTTTTAAAGGTAAAAGAGCTGTTTAACTTTTTATTCTTATTAAAGGGACAGTCAAGTCCAAAAAAAACTTTCATGTTTCAAATAGGGCATGTCATTTTTTTTTTTTATCCTTTATTTTGAATCCATTTTCATTTAACAGCAATATATGAAAAAAATATCATGCATTTCATATCCTTAATACTAAACTTTGCTAGTAAATTTTGAATCCATTTTCGTTTAACAACAATATAGACAAAAAAAATCAGACAAGGAGAAAACGAAATAATATCATGCATTTCATGTCATTAATACCAGGCTTTGCTAATATATTGTGAAAAAAGTTTTTTCAGTTCATGCATAATCCTAGAAGAAAAATTATACCATTTGACAATATATCATAATTTCAATCTATCTTTTTATATCATGTCCCCTCTATAGCGAACCTGAGAATGAATTCATATTTTCCCCCTTTTTCCCCTCCCCTTCCCATACTCAACTCATTGACCTATTCAATCGAACCAAAAACAACAGAGCAATCGCAAGAAAGAAAAAATATATATCTTAGGGCATGGCATTTTAAACAACTTTCCAATTTACTTTCATCACCAATTTTGCTTTGTTCTCTTGGTATTCTTAGTTGAAAGCTAAACCTAGGAGGTTCATATGCTAATTTCTTAGATCTTGAAGGCCGCCTCTAATCTAAATGCATTTTAATAGTTTTTCACCACTAGAGGGCATTAGTTCACGTGTTTCATATAGATAACATTGAGCTTATGCACGTGAATTTACCGAGGAGTGAGCACTGTTTGGCTAAACTGAAAGTCTGTCAAAAGAACTGAAATAAGGGGGCAGTCTGCTGAGGCTTAGATACAAGGTAATTACAGAGGTAAAACGTGTATTATTATAACTGTGTTGATTATGCAAATCAGCCAATAGGAATGCAAGGGACGCCATATTTAATCGCGTACCTTGAATTCACTATTCAGTGTACAGCGGCAATCGTACGAAAATGATCCTCCACGTTCCATGGATCCGCGTGTTGGTTATGCAAAACTGGGGAATGGGTAATAAAGGGATTATCTTTCTTTTTAAACAACAACAATTCTGGTGTTGACTGTCCCTTTAAGACTCAAAAGTAAAAAAAAAAAAAGGATTGTAGTAATTTTATTGCTTACCGATAAGCAATGTATCATTTATCCTAAAGGTTGATGTGAATAATAATTGGTGGTGTTTCTCCTAAATAAAGATCTGGTCTGAGTCTCCCCCAGTAATAAAATCTATAAATCAGTAATGCCGCGTCCATGCTAATATTTTCCATATTGTCCTATGGCTATGTCAGATTTACCACTGTCAAGTTCAATTTTGCAAAAAGAAATGTAAATATTGTATCTCCTATTACTTGTACATTTCCTGGGTTTGGCACGTTCCACTTCTTTACTGATTCTAGTTTAAGAGGTTCTTCCTGCTGTGACATGACTGACACTTGGCCTGGGGATAGGAACATTTAACACTTTGCACATATATGTAAGCATTACAAAAATATATGTCAAATTCTCATGCTTTATATATTTATAGACAGGAATAATGAAAAAGTGCAAGGGGTAACTAGAGAGTAAAGATAAAGCAAATCTAACAAATGTATATGTTATTAAAGGGACAGTCAACACCAATTTTTGTTGTTTTAAAAGATAGATAAACCCTTAATTACCAATTCCCCAGTTTTACATAACCAACACAGTTATAATTATAAACGTTTTACCTCTGTAATTACCTTGTATCTAAGCCTCAGCAGACGGCCCCCTTATTTCAGTTCGTTTGACAGACTTGCAGTTTAGCCAATCAGAGCTGTCTCCATGGTAAATTCACGTGCATGAGCTCAATGTTATCTACAGTATATGAAACACGTGAACTAATGCCCTCTAGTGGTGAAAAACTATCAAAATGCCTTTAGGTTAGAGGCGGCCTTCAAGGTCTAAGAAATTAGCATATGAACTTCCTAGGTTTAGCTTGCAACTAAGAATACAAAGAGAACAAAGCAAAATTGGTGATAAAAGTAAAATGGAAATTGTTTAAAATGACATGCCCTATTTGAAACATAAAATGTTTTTTTGGACTTGACTGTCCCTTTAATTAGAGGTTTAAAGGGACAGTAAAGTCATAATCTGACATTCATGATTTAGAAAGAGCATACCATGTTAAACAACTATCCAATTTACTTATATTATTTAATTTGCTTCTTTCTCTTGTTATCCTTTACTGAAAGGTTTATCTAGGAAAGTTTAGGCGCAGCAAAGAACATAGGTTCTAGCTGCTGATTGGTGGCTGCATTTTTATACCGATTGTCATTAGCTCACCCATGTGTTCAGTTAGAAAAGAAGTAAACTGGAAAGTTGTTTGAAATTGTATGTTATACCTAAATCTTGAAGAAAAAAAAAAATAGATCAGATAGAGCATAATATTTATTATAAATATAAAAAAAAAAAAACTCAAATTCGATTATCAAATTTACTTCATTCTTTTGGTATCATTTGTTAAAAACCAGGTAGGTAGGTTCAAGTGTGTTTCTGGAGCACTATATAGCAGCAGTTTTGCCAGAATGCTTTAGACATTTGCAAGAACACTAGGATGGCAGAAGTGTTTTTCCCAAACTGTTGCCTTATAATGCTCCAAACGCATGCGCATTACCTACCTGGGTATACTCTTCAACAAAGAATACCATGGTAACAAAACAAATATGATATTAGAATTATATTGAAAACTTAAAAAAAATAAAATAATCTCTGTTTGAATCATGATAGAAAAATGTTGAGTTTGATGGGTGTGTGCAATTCTCAAAACATTTCCACCCTACATACTCACTGTTTGTTCGCACAAATGAAAAGTTGTCAAGCTCTTATCAAACTACTAATTATTCTAACATGAAATCCTGTGCATAGGAAAATAGCAGCGATGTAAAGGTACAGTGCACGGAAAACCGCATCGTTTGATTTGTATTGGGCGTAAACATACGCCGGGTTCTCCATGTGTACTTTTACATAGCAGAGAGATCTCATTAGTTCTATGGGAGAGATCTTGCCACTCGCAGGGAACAGACCTTTTCTGTGAGAATTGTACCAAGACGGTCTCCCTGCGAGGTTAAACATGGTTTTTCATGTTTGTGGTGGAGAACTTTTGATCATCGCGACTTATGTCTTTAAACATAGGTAAAATCAAGAACAAAAGACGAAAGTTCAGCCAATCAGGAGCACCATTTTCAAGTAGCCACCAATAACCAGCCATTTCCTGCTATGGAGCTGCAAAGCTTACAGTTCTAGAGTATGACTTAAGCTATGTGTTAACTCATTAAGGGCTAGATTACGAGTGGAGCGCAAAATTATGCTTTTGTGAGCACTCCACTCAGTAATACCAGCTCACGCAAATGTGCGCTTCTATTACAAGTTAAGCACAATGCAAACTTTCATAGGCTCCAATGGGAGCCTCGTTCTAATGCCGTAAGACACAGCAAAGAACCTATCGCAGTGCAGGGGGCAAGTTGTGCAGCAAATTAAATATATATATGTACAGTATAGACAGATTAACACATAAATATATAGGTATATAACTATTTACATATATATTAACAGTACAATCACAGTCCCCATAGACCGCAATGTCAGTGCTGTTTTTTTTCTAACACCCCACATCCCCTCACTTTAACCCCTTATAACTGATTTATGTAAAATAGCGTTCAACTTGTAATCTAGCCCTAAGTCAGTCATTTTAAAAATGACATGGTTTTAGACTAGCAAACTAGTTGATGTAATGTTTGCATTAGGATATCCTTTAAGTCACAGATACAAAATAACTCTCTCTAATTTTAAAGTGTCAGACTTAGGAAAAAGTAAGAATATTCTATTTTGAATTGTGCTAGAACCAATGAACAGCTGCACCATCAGACAGAATATTCTAACATAGGAAACCCATATGGCTGTAACAGGATTTTTTTGTACTGTGTGTAAATAAGCATCAAGGCTTAAAACAGGGTTTACGATTTTGAAATAAGGAAGAAAGAGACAGGACAGTTACTTAATTCTAGATCTAATCTCATGTTATTCAGTGTGGGATCACAAAGCTTCCCATATACAGGCTACTTTCACCTGTTTATATATTCAGTGTGGGATCACAAAGCTTCCCATATACAGGCTACTTTCACCTGTTTATATATTCAGTGTGGGATCACAAAGCTTCCCATATACAGGCTACTTTCACCTGTTTATATATTCAGTGTGGGATCACAAAGCTTCCCATATACAGGCTACTTTCATCTGTTTATATATTCAGTGTGGGATCACAAAGCTTCCCATATACAGGCTACTTTCACCTGTTTATATATTCAGTGTGGGATCACAAAGCTTCCCATATACAGGCTACTTTCACCTGTTTATATATTCAGTGTGGGATCACAAAGCTTCCCATATACAGGCTACTTTCACCTGTTTATATATTCAGTGTGGGATCACAAAGCTTCCCATATACAGGCTACTTTCACCTGTTTATATATTCAGTGTGGGATCACAAAGCTTCCCATATACAGGCTATTTTCACCTGTTTATATATTCAGTGTGGGATCACAAAGCTTCCCATATACAGGCTACTTTCACCTGTTTATATATTCAGTGTGGGATCACAAAGCTTCCCATATACAGGCTCTTTCACCTGTTTATATATTCAGTGTGGGATCACAAAGCTTCCCATATACAGGCTACTTTCACCTGTTTATATATTCAGTGTGGGATCACAAAGCTTCCCATATACAGGCTACTTTCACCTGTTAATAAATTCAGTGTGGGATCACAAAGCTTCCCATATACAGGCTACTTTCATCTGTTTATATATTCAGTGTGGGATCACAAAGCTTCCCATATACAGGCTACTTTCACCTGTTTATATATTCAGTGTGGGGTCACAAAGCTTCCCATATACAGGCTACTTTCACCTGTTTATATATTCAGTGTGGGGTCACAAAGCTTCCCATATACAGGCTACTTTCACCTGTTTATATATTCAGTGTGGGATCACAAAGCTTCCCATATACAGGCTCTTTCACCTGTTTATATATTCAGTGTGGGATCACAAAGCTTCCCATATACAGGCTACTTTCACCTGTTTATATATTCAGTGTGGGATCACAAAGCTTCCCATATACAGGCTACTTTCACCTGTTTATATATTCAGTGTGGGATCACAAAGCTTCCCATATACAGGCTACTTTCACCTGTTTATATATTCAGTGTGGGATCACAAAGCTTCCCATATACAGGCTCTTTCACCTGTTTATATATTCAGTGTGGGATCACAAAGCTTCCCATATACAGGCTACTTTCACCTGTTTATATATTCAGTGTGGGATCACAAAGCTTCCCATATACAGGCTACTTTCACCTGTTTATATATTCAGTGTGGGATCACAAAGCTTCCCATATACAGGCTACTTTCATCTGTTTATATATTCAGTGTGGGATCACAAAGCTTCCCATATACAGGCTACTTTCACCTGTTTATATATTCAGTGTGGGGTCACAAAGCTTCCCATATACAGGCTACTTTCACCTGTTTATATATTCAGTGTGGGGTCACAAAGCTTCCCATATACAGGCTACTTTCACCTGTTTATATATTCAGTGTGGGATCACAAAGCTTCCCATATACAGGCTCTTTCACCTGTTTATATATTCAGTGTGGGATCACAGAGCTTCCCATATACAGGCTACTTTCACCTGTTTATATATTCAGTGTGGGATCACAAAGCTTCCCATATACAGGCTACTTTCACCTATTTATATATTCAGTGTGGGATCACAAAGCTTCCCATATACAGGCTACTTTCACCTGTTTATATATTCAGTGTGGGATCACAAAGCTTCCCATATACAGGCTACTTTCATCTGTTTATATATTCAGTGTGGGATCACAAAGCTTCCCATATACAGGCTACTTTCACCTGTTTATATATTCAGTGTGGGATCACAAAGCTTCCCATATACAGGCTACTTTCACCTGTTTATATATTCAGTGTGGGATCACAAAGCTTCCCATATACAGGCTACTTTCACCTGTTTATATATTCAGTGTGGGGTCACAAAGCTTCCCATATACAGGCTACTTTCACCTGTTTATATATTCAGTGTGGGATCACAAAGCTTCCCATATACAGGCTACTTTCACCTGTTTATATATTCAGTGTGGGGTCACAAAGCTTCCCATATACAGGCTACTTTCACCTGTTTATATATTCAGTGTGGGATCACAAAGCTTCCCATATACAGGCTACTTTCACCTGTTTATATATTCAGTGTGGGATCACAAAGCTTCCCATATACAGGCTCTTTCACCTGTTTATATATTCAGTGTGGGATCACAAAGCTTCCCATATACAGGCTACTTTCACCTGTTTATATATTCAGTGTGGGATCACAAAGCTTCCCATATACAGGCTCTTTCACCTGTTTATATATTCAGTGTGGGATCACAAAGCTTCCCATATACAGGCTACTTTCACCTGTTTATATATTCAGTGTGGGATCACAAAGCTTCCCATATACAGGCTACTTTCACCTGTTTATATATTCAGTGTGGGATCACAAAGCTTCCCATATACAGGCTACTTTCATCTGTTTATATATTCAGTGTGGGATCACAAAGCTTCCCATATACAGGCTACTTTCACATGTTTATATATTCAGTGTGGGATCACAAAGCTTCCCATATACAGGCTACTTTCACCTGTTTATATATTCAGTGTGGGATCACAAAGCTTCCCATATACAGGCTACTTTCACCTGTTTATATATTCAGTGTGGGATCACAAAGCTTCCCATATACAGGCTACTTTCACCTGTTTATATATTCAGTGTGGGATCACAAAGCTTCCCATATACAGGCTACTTTCACCTGTTTATATATTCAGTGTGGGATCACAAAGCTTCCCATATACAGGCTACTTTCACCTGTTTATATATTCAGTGTGGGATCACAAAGCTTCCCATATACAGGCTACTTTCACCTGTTTATATATTCAGTGTGGGATCACAAAGCTTCCCATATACAGGCTACTTTCATCTGTTTATATATTCAGTGTGGGATCACAAAGCTTCCCATATACAGGCTACTTTCACCTGTTTATATATTCAGTGTGGGGTCACAAAGCTTCCCATATACAGGCTACTTTCACCTGTTTATATATTCAGTGTGGGGTCACAAAGCTTCCCATATACAGGCTACTTTCACCTGTTTATATATTCAGTGTGGGATCACAAAGCTTACCATATACAGGCTACTTTCACCTGTTTATATATTCAGTGTGGGATCACAAAGCTTCCCATATACAGGCTACTTTCACCTGTTTATATATTCAGTGTGGGATCACAAAGCTTCCCATATACAGGCTACTTTCACCTGTTTATATGTTCAGTGTGGGATCACAAAGCTTCCCATATACAGGCTCTTTCACCTGTTTATATATTCAGTGTGGGATCACAAAGCTTCCCATATACAGGCTCTTTCACCTGTTTATATATTCAGTGTGGGATCACAAAGCTTCCCATATACAGGCTCTTTCACCTGTTTATATATTCAGTGTGGGATCACAAAGCTTCCCATATACAGGCTACTTTCACCTGTTTATATATTCAGTGTGGGATCACAAAGCTTCCCATATACAGGCTACTTTCACCTGTTTATATATTCAGTGTGGGATCACAAAGCTTCCCATATACAGGCTCTTTCACCTGTTTATATATTCAGTGTGGGATCACAAAGCTTCCCATATACAGGCTACTTTCACCTGTTTATATATTGAGTGTGGGATCACAAAGCTTCCCATATACAGGCTACTTTCATCTGTTTATATATTCAGTGTGGGATCACAAAGCTTCCCATATACAGGCTACTTTCACCTGTTTATATATTCAGTGTGGGATCACAAAGCTTCCCATATACAGGCTACTTTCACCTGTTTATATATTCAGTGTGGGGTCACAAAGCTTCCCATATACAGGCTACTTTCACCTGTTTATATATTCAGTGTGGGATCACAAAGCTTCCCATATACAGGCTACTTTCACCTGTTTATATATTCAGTGTGGGATCACAAAGCTTCCCATATACAGGCTACTTTCACCTGTTTATATATTCAGTGTGGGATCACAAAGCTTCCCATATACAGGCTACTTTCATCTGTTTATATATTCAGTGTGGGATCACAAAGCTTCCCATATACAGGCTCTTTCACCTGTTTATATATTCAGTGTGGGATCACAAAGCTTCCCATATACAGGCTACTTTCACCTGTTTATATATTCAGTGTGGGATCACAAAGCTTCCCATATACAGGCTACTTTCATCTGTTTATATATTCAGTGTGGGATCACAAAGCTTCCCATATACAGGCTACTTTCACCTGTTTATATATTCAGTGTGGGATCACAAAGCTTCCCATATACAGGCTACTTTCACCTGTTTATATATTCAGTGTGGGATCACAAAGCTTCCCATATACAGGCTACTTTCACCTGTTTATATATTCAGTGTGGGGTCACAAAGCTTCCCATATACAGGCTACTTTCACCTGTTTATATATTCAGTGTGGGGTCACAAAGCTTCCCATATACAGGCTACTTTCACCTGTTTATATATTCAGTGTGGGATCACAAAGCTTCCCATATACAGGCTCTTTCACCTGTTTATATATTCAGTGTGGGATCACAAAGCTTCCCATATACAGGCTACTTTCATCTGTTTATATATTCAGTGTGGGATCACAAAGCTTCCCATATACAGGCTACTTTCACCTGTTTATATATTCAGTGTGGGATCACAAAGCTTCCCATATACAGGCTACTTTCACCTGTTTATATATTCAGTGTGGGATCACAAAGCTTCCCATATACAGGCTACTTTCACCTGTTTATATATTCAGTGTGGGGTCACAAAGCTTCCCATATACAGGCTACTTTCACCTGTTTATATATTCAGTGTGGGATCACAAAGCTTCCCATATACAGGCTACTTTCACCTGTTTATATATTCAGTGTGGGGTCACAAAGCTTCCCATATACAGGCTACTTTCACCTGTTTATATATTCAGTGTGGGATCACAAAGCTTCCCATATACAGGCTACTTTCACCTGTTTATATATTCAGTGTGGGATCACAAAGCTTCCCATATACAGGCTACTTTCACCTGTTTATATATTCAGTGTGGGGTCACAAAGCTTCCCATATATAGGCTACTTTCACCTGTTTATATATTCAGTGTGGGATCACAAAGCTTCCCATATACAGGCTCTTTCACCTGTTTATATATTCAGTGTGGGATCACAAAGCTTACCATATACAGGCTACTTTCACCTGTTTATATATTCAGTGTGGGATCACAAAGCTTCCCATATACAGGCTCTTTCACCTGTTTATATATTCAGTGTGGGATCACAAAGCTTCCCATATACAGGCTACTTTCACCTGTTTATATATTCAGTGTGGGATCACAAAGCTTCCCATATACAGGCTCTTTCACCTGTTTATATATTCAGTGTGGGATCACAAAGCTTCCCATATACAGGCTCTTTCACCTGTTTATATATTCAGTGTGGGATCACAAAGCTTCCCATATACAGGCTCTTTCACCTGTTTATATATTCAGTGTGGGATCACAAAGCTTCCCATATACAGGCTACTTTCACCTGTTTATATATTCAGTGTGGGATCACAAAGCTTCCCATATACAGGCTACTTTCACCTGTTTATATATTCAGTGTGGGATCACAAAGCTTCCCATATACAGGCTACTTTCACCTGTTTATATATTCAGTGTGGGATCACAAAGCTTCCCATATACAGGCTACTTTCACCTGTTTATATATTCAGTGTGGGATCACAAAGCTTCCCATATACAGGCTACTTTCACCTGTTTATATATTCAGTGTGGGATCACAAAGCTTCCCATATACAGGCTACTTTCACCTGTTTATATATTCAGTGTGGGATCACAAAGCTTCCCATATACAGGCTACTTTCATCTGTTTATATATTCAGTGTGGGATCACAAAGCTTCCCATATACAGGCTACTTTCACCTGTTTATATATTCAGTGTGGGATCACAAAGCTTCCCATATACAGGCTACTTTCACCTGTTTATATATTCAGTGTGGGGTCACAAAGCTTCCCATATACAGGCTACTTTCACCTGTTTATATATTCAGTGTGGGATCACAAAGCTTCCCATATACAGGCTCTTTCACCTGTTTATATATTCAGTGTGGGATCACAAAGCTTCCCATATACAGGCTACTTTCACCTGTTTATATATTCAGTGTGGGATCACAAAGCTTCCCATATACAGGCTACTTTCACCTGTTAATATATTCAGTGTGGGATCACAAAGCTTCCCATATACAGGCTACTTTCACCTGTTTATATATTCAGTGTGGGATCACAAAGCTTCCCATATACAGGCTACTTTCACCTGTTTATATATTCAGTGTGGGATCACAAAGCTTCCCATATACAGGCTACTTTCATCTGTTTATATATTCAGTGTGGGATCACAAAGCTTCCCATATACAGGCTCTTTCACCTGTTTATATATTCAGTGTGGGATCACAAAGCTTCCCATATACAGGCTACTTTCACCTGTTTATATATTCAGTGTGGGATCACAAAGCTTCCCATATACAGGCTACTTTCATCTGTTTATATATTCAGTGTGGGATCACAAAGCTTCCCATATACAGGCTACTTTCACCTGTTTATATATTCAGTGTGGGATCACAAAGCTTCCCATATACAGGCTACTTTCACCTGTTTATATATTCAGTGTGGGATCACAAAGCTTCCCATATACAGGCTACTTTCACCTGTTTATATATTCAGTGTGGGATCACAAAGCTTCCCATATACAGGCTACTTTCACCTGTTTATATATTCAGTGTGGGATCACAAAGCTTCCCATATACAGGCTACTTTCACCTGTTTATATATTCAGTGTGGGATCACAAAGCTTCCCATATACAGGCTACTTTCATCTGTTTATATATTCAGTGTGGGATCACAAAGCTTCCCATATACAGGCTCTTTCACCTGTTTATATATTCAGTGTGGGATCACAAAGCTTCCCATATACAGGCTACTTTCACCTGTTTATATATTCAGTGTGGGATCACAAAGCTTCCCATATACAGGCTACTTTCATCTGTTTATATATTCAGTGTGGGATCACAAAGCTTCCCATATACAGGCTACTTTCACCTGTTTATATATTCAGTGTGGGATCACAAAGCTTCCCATATACAGGCTACTTTCACCTGTTTATATATTCAGTGTGGGATCACAAAGCTTCCCATATACAGGCTACTTTCACCTGTTTATATATTCAGTGTGGGATCACAAAGCTTCCCATATATAGGCTCTTTCACCTGTTTATATATTCAGTGTGGGATCACAAAGCTTCCCATATACAGGCTACTTTCACCTGTTTATATATTCAGTGTGGGATCACAAAGCTTCCCATATATAGGCTCTTTCACCTGTTTATATATTCAGTGTGGGATCACAAAGCTTCCCATATATAGGCTCTTTCACCTGTTTATATATTCAGTGTGGGATCACAAAGCTTCCCATATATAGGCTCTTTCACCTGTTTATATATTCAGTGTGGGATCACAAAGCTTCCCATATACAGGCTACTTTCACCTGTTTATATATTCAGTGTGGGATCACAAAGCTTCCCATATACAGGCTACTTTCACCTGTTTATATATTCAGTGTGGGATCACAAAGCTTCCCATATACAGGCTACTTTCACCTGTTTATATATTCAGTGTGGGATCACAAAGCTTCCCATATACAGGCTACTTTCACCTGTTTATATATTCAGTGTGGGATCACAAAGCTTCCCATATACAGGCTACTTTCACCTGTTTATATATTCAGTGTGGGATCACAAAGCTTCCCATATATAGGCTCTTTCACCTGTTTGTCAGTAGAGGGCTCTCACTTGCTATGAAATATGACTTTAGATTGTAGAATCCAAGATATTCTCAAAGTAGCTAAAAGGCGAAGTACACAGACCTGCCGCGAGAAAACTGGCAGCACAAAACTTTTCATAGGGGCACTAATGTAGCATAATTACAGGAAGTGCTGACATTACCCTATGAAAAGCAAACAATAGGGGACATTACCTGGCACCTGAGTGGGCAAGCAGCATCTTGGCATGTCATATAGAAAATAAGCCTTGCATTCATGTACCTGCTTCAGCATCTATGCGCTTATGTTGCAGTACAGGCACTTAGCTGACAGTTAAAGATGACAGAAAGCACTTTAATGTGCACAGTACAGGAACACTGTAAAAGGAGGCAGCACGAGTGACAGCTTGTAACAATGTGTATGAGAATTCTCTGGTCACTCTACATACTAAAGTCTCTTTTCTTTCTGTATAGAGCATTAGTGCAATGGCACTTATACCAACACCTTCTGCTACAGCTATAGTTCCCTTATAATTAATAAATGTGCAGCTTAGATTTTTCATTAAATATGAGTGTGATACTTTACAAACATTGACCTAGATTACAAGTTGTGTGGTACGGCTATACCGCTGAAAAATTGGCCTTTGGGAGCGGAATAGTCAGCTCACCCATATTAAAAGTCGTGCAATATGGCTATACTGCAACGATCCATCCCGCACTCAAAAAATGGCCTTTTAATGGAATATTCAGCTCACCCGTATTACAGGTTGTGCGGTCCGGCTATTCCGCTAGCGTTATAGCTTATACCGTAACGATCCATTCCACAATCAAAGACCAGTAGTTATGGATTTTGCAAAACAAAAATGTTTCACAAAACTCATAACAAAAATGTTACAAAGTACATTAACACCCATAAACTACGCTTACACTTAGCAGAACGTGGTAAGGCATGGATCACTTTCGATACCGCCATTTGCAGTTGATCCGCAAAATCTAACGGCCAAAGAACCCTCAGAGGTGGACGGCTTGGTAGTACTAGACATCCGTTTACTTTTAGATGTCATAACCTTACTAAGGCACGTGGAACATAGTTGAGCAGGCTTTTCTACCAGAACCTCCTCACAATAAACATAGGAATGAGACCTTGTTAAAGAGGGAGAACCCTCTAACTCGTCGGAGTCCTTCATAGCTTACGCTGTTATTACGGACTAGATTAACTTAAAAAATAGGCACCTTTATAACCTCCAATGGCCGGGGCACTCACCACATCCTAGGACCCGGACTACAGAAACCATTTTGTCTCCTGCGCCGCTGATCAACAGAGTAAGAGAGATAGGCAAAAAAGGGCCGTGCGATACTCCCGTCACCTGAAAGTTCCACACATTGCTAGAGCCTCATCTCGCACATAACGCAGCAATGACACAATAAATAATATCATGTATAACCTGCCCCCCCCTGTTCAATAATCCCATTTCCAGGAATATTAACCCTTGATTCATTAAAGATAAGAGGCGTCACACTGTGACCCTATCTTCCGTGTTATCATTATGTAATAAAAAATGAAATGATCTTACCAGAATCTACGTCGTGGAACAGGAACACAGCACTTCAAGTGTGACAGATTAGTAGCCTCGCTCCTGACATGGACTTGAGTGTAAAAAGCAGGCAGCGAAACTCGTCAACGCTGATTGCTTGTGGAGCTGTTAATATGAGTCGGGATGGTTTCGCAGAAAGACTCTCCCTGCATCTCCGGACTCTAACTTTCACCCAGGCTCTCACTGAGAGGCTGACAGGACTACTTAAAACTCCAGTCCCAATGCGAAGAGTACTACCCTCCATAAAAACACTACTCTGATCTTTGGCACTTCTCTGCCGTCCTCCTGTGATGAAAGGCAAAGACTGACTGGGGGATGAGGGAAGTGGGGGAGGTATTTAAGCCTTTGGCTGGGGTGTCTTTGCCTCTTCCTGGTGGCCAGGTTCTTAATTCCCAACAGTAATGAATGAAGCCGTGGACTCTCCTCCCCTTTAGATGGAAAATGAATAAACAAACTAGAATTTTGTCTTAAGTCCTAAGTAGCATCAACGTTATATTTTAATGCCCAAACAATGTCCAAAGCAAGCAAAGATCTCTCAGAAGCATTCTTGGGATTAGGACACAAAAAATGAACAACAATCTCTCGGCTAATATTATCTGAAGAAACAACCTTAGGTAAAAAGTCAATAGATGTCCGTAAAACTGCCTTATCCTGATGAAAAATCAAATGAGGATCACACGAAAGAGCAGATAACTCAAACTCTTCTAGCAGAAGAGATATCCAAAAAAAATTACAATGTCCAAGAAAGTAGTTTAATATACACCTTATGCATAGGTTCAAAAGGAGAAGCCTGCAAAACCCTTAACACCAAATTAAGATTCCATGGAGGAAAAATTGGCTTGAATATCAGGAAAATTAGCAATCTTCCTGTGGAACAAAACTGAAAGAGCAGAAATCTGCCCTTTCAAATAGCCAGCACCTCAGATACTACAGCCTTGATACATTTTTTTGTCATCAACAGTCTCCTGAAATGAACACACAGAAGGTGCATTAATACCCAAAGAAACAGCATTAGGTTGGTCTAATTGCATTAATAATTCTAAACATGAGTCACATAAATGTGCTGGTGAAGGCACTTCAACCTTTTTACAATAAGCACACCTAATAATGGTAGAGAGGTGTTCAGGGGGACTCAGTTTCTCAGATAGATTTAGGGACAGAATAATACTGCTCCATTATAGCATATGACAAAGCAAAGGCACAAGGGAGGAGAAATCTGAACACCTTACAAGAACGCCTCTCTCTTATCTGGGATACTGATAAACTTTGAGAGGAGGAACCTACTCCTGGAAAGGAGTTGATATCAATTAGTAACCTTGGGATACTATATATATATATATATATAGCCCCTTAAGGTTCTAGGCATCTTGTATCCAGGCAAAAGAAAAACTAAAAATAGACTGCCCCCCCCCCCCCAGGATCCAATCCTGGTTCTGGGGTAAACCTTCATGCTGAAGGGGAGTTAGCTGCAACTTTCTTTAATTACTTCCCCCTGATCCAAGACTAACTGGGTATCCTGCTTGGGAGATAAAGGGGAAGACTCCTGCGTTACAATGGAACGAAAAAGTAGTCACAGAAATAAATTATTGGCCTAACAGCCTTTCTGACATAGATCTCCTCATGAAGTCTACCAAAATGGAATCAGACAAGACGTCGCCCAAAAGGATGCCGGACTTGTCCATAAAGATTCTTAAATGAACCATAATATCAATGGCCCCTGCTACTTTAAGCACAATGATATTTAAAGGAGACAGGTTATTACAGACAGGTGAAGGAAAAAGAATCCTTGACTTCTCCCATACCTGAGAAAATTCTCCAAGCACGGTCGAGAACAGAATTTTTTTTATCAATGAATCCTAGTAAATATAAAATTCACTAGATTCTTAAGGATTGACAATGACAGGAGAGTCGAAGTTTCCCAAGTACCCAACCCTTCCTAAATAAAAAGGAGTTCAGGCTTGAATCTGAAGAAAACTACTTCAGTACCAGATGAAGGAATTACACTGTCCAAATCAGAGGTTTAACTCTCAGATGCTACCGACTATCCTGCTCATAAAACTATAAGAAGGACAAAATGCGTAGTAGCAAAAGGGGCAGAAACTTACTATCTGATTCCTTAAAGAACCTCTTGCGATTTCCCTTTAAGATAGGAAAGGCAGATAAAGCCACAGATGCCAAAAGCCACCTGGGCAGAAAATCTGCAAGCAAATAACTCCTCCAGGAGATTGAGAGGAACCGCAGGGCACTGCATGTGACACCATAAAAAAGGCTTGGGACGATTGAGGAGAAAGCTGTGGCATAGCTTAAACAGCATCACCCAGGGAGACATGAGGCTAAAACAGATTTTTAGAAATTAAAATGTTTTATATTTAAAATATTTAACATGACACTGTTCCTTTAAGAATTATAGACACTTAATTAAAGAATTAATATATTTAGGAACAGACCTCTGTTCCATTCTTTAGCAAAGAAAAAAAAGAAAAAAATATGCAGAAAATTAAACTAGTATTTCCTTAGGTGAAGGAACTCTAACATACACGGATGTACATGTAGGTAAATGTCTGAATAACATTCTTTCTTACATAAAAATTACACTGAAACTCAGTGAATGTATGTGATCGTGACATTTATTTACACAGTGTTAAAAACAAGGGATAATCTTAAGAGTAATTCCTCACACACCAAACATCGTCTCCATATAGAAGAAACGATCAATTAAGAGGAAGGCAGCCGTCAGCTCCGTTCCGTTCTCATGCCAGAGAGAGGGTCAGAGAAGGAAAACAAGCACTCAACCTCTAAAATGGCGCCACTCCATAAAACATTTACGGAGGCGTGGCCAAAGTCGGCACGGAAAGAACTTAATTCCGTCCACCATCTCTGTCCCGCCAGCCGATCCGTCCTCTGGCTTATCTGCGTTGCCTAGCAACGTCACGCACCATAGCCACTTCCCTCTGATGACGTCAGACGCCTTCTTATTCCGGTGATCCGTTTGCCTGGTGCCCGTTTGTCTTTTCGTGGCTGTGAGTACTCTAACTTCTTTACTTTGTCTGAGCCTGATTTCCTGTTGCCGAACCTTGCTACTCTGACTACGCTATTGCCTAACCCTGAACTGCCTGAATACAAGTTGCCAAATCTTGCTATACTGACCACGCTATTGTTTAACCCTGAATTGCCTGAATACAAGTTGCCAAACCTTGCTATGCTGACCACGCTAGTGTTTAACCCTGAACTGCCTGAATACAAGTAGCCAAATCTTGCTATACTGACCACGCTATTGTTTAACCCTGAATTGCCTGAATACAAGTTGCCAAACCTTGCTATACTGACCACACTATTGTTTAACCCTGAACTGCCTGAATAAAAGTTGCCAAACCTTGCTATACTGACCACGCTATAGTTTAACCCTGAATTGACTGAATACAAGTTGCCAAACCTTGCTACCACGCTATTGTTTAACCCTGAACTGCCTGAATACAAGTTGCCAAACCTTGCTATACTGACCAAGCTATTGTTTAACCCTGAACTGCCTGAATACAAGTTGCCAAACCATGCTATACTGACCACGCTATTGTTTAACCCTGAACTGCCTGAATACAAGTTGCCAAACCTTGCTATACTGACCAAGCTATTGTTTAACCCTGAACTGCCTGAATACAAGTTGCCAAACCTTGCTATACTGACCACGCTATTGTTTAACCCTGAACTGTCTGATCTTCTGTTGCCGAATTCTGCTGGTCTGACTACGTCTCGGCTTGACCCCATACTATCTACCATCAAGACATCTGGTACCCAGTTCTGAACCCCAAGTTATCCATTCTGTCTGTGTGAGTACTGTGTTTAATAGAAGTTGTCGTTGGGTCACGTCCTGGGTTTTACTCAGTGTGCTGAGTGTTATTTTAATTCACTCAGCTATTGGGTCTGATTCCGGACTTAACCTAACCTGACAATCTCCCTCTAAGATGAGGCATTTTGTAGGTCTTAGATGGGAAACGAGCATGACAAAATCATATTAAAGGAAGCAGGAGCTTTAGCCCTCGCACTGCTCCCTTAAGGGTATTAACAGCGGAGCTGGGAAATCCCTGCATATACACCACAATGTTTAAAAATGGCGCCAATCACACTCACCAAACAGTCCCTGTATCATGCACCCGATGAACCAGGGAATGAAAAAAAAAAGGGTTGCCCACTTTACAATAATGATTCAATAGTCCCAATATATAAGAAATTTGCCCAAGGTAGTTAACTCCTTCCTCTTTGTGAAGGGGGACAACAGTCTCCATGTCTCATGCATAATGTACCTGCCACTGCCGTAATCATCCCAAAAAGGATATGTCCCATTTAAAAGCAGAGGGTCTTAACCCCTTCAGTGCCAGCCTTTTAGCACCAGAAGAACAAAAGGCACTTACCTGCATTCTAGTCATACGACTCACAAAGTATGAGAGGATGCCGCTCCTCACAGAGACCTGTGTAAAAAGAAAGACAGAGTAAACCTACTCAGGCTTTCTATACCAGGACAGCAACATGTTAGGAAAAGCACACTTTACAAGTTCCCAACTGCTTTAAAGCTACCACAGCCCTGCTGAAGAGACTAACGTGGAGTACAGCTATACCCAAATTGTGATGGAAGATCAGAGAAATCCTGCCCTGTCTTCAAAATAAAAAAATCTTGATAGAGGAATCTTAATCAGGACTCCTAATTATTTCACCTCCTCCTTGCACAAGAGGCAAAGAGAATGACTGGGGTTTGTGGGAAGGGAAGTGATACTTAACAGCTCTGCTGTGGTGCTCTTTGCCTCCTCCTGCTGGCCAGGAGTGATATTCCCAACAGTAATTGATGATGATCCGTGGACTCACCGTGTCATTAGAAAGAAAACAAACTAAGCGCACCAAAAAAGCAGGCGCGTGCAAATAGCAAAAAGTAAAGAACTCTGTCCCAAGGCTCTGTATATTAGCAAATATATATAAACTTAAAAAAAGTGCCCATAACATAGTTATAGTGTGTCTAAATATAAATAAATTATGTTACCAATAAGACAGGGCTGCCCATTATCTCCCCTACTCTTTGCTTTATGTATAGAGCCATTGGCGGCCCAAATAAGAAATTGCCCAGATATTTCAGGAATTGAGGTGGGAGATTTTACTTATAAGATTGCATTATTTGTGGATTATGTCATCCTATCCATCACAAAACCTTTATTATCATTACCTATACTTTATCAATTGATCCAAAAATTTGGGTAAATTTCGGGATATAAATTAAATGAGGATAAGTGCGAGGGACATCTTCCTCCTGAGACAAAAAAAAACTTCTTGAGAATTTTGTATTCTCTTGGGCGAAGAAAGGCCTTAAATACCTGGGAATCACCCTTTCAAATAACATCAATTCTCTCTTCTCACTCAACTACAAGCCAATGTTTATACAAATTAGGAAACTCCTAAACAACTGGACTAAAGAAAATATATCCTTTAATGGCAGAATGGAGGTAGCTAAGATGACCATTTTACCCAAACTACTTTACCTTTTTCAAACATTATCTGTATTGGTTCCAGTAGCCAAGCTCCACCAATTACAAAAAGAGATCATACAATTTATATGGGGGGGGGGGGGGGGAGAAAGAGACCCAGAATCAATAGAGTTACCTTAACAAAACATAAGAAAGACGATGGATTGGGTGTTTACCACCTGACTTCCTATTACTTCGCAGCCAGGATCGCACAAACATCACTATGGCATAATTTACATGACAAAATAAGATGGATATAAGTAGAGGCTGATCTAATACAAATAACCCCATATATAAATTAATGTGGGCAAGTAAAACAACAAGACCCTCTCATTGGAAGAACTTCCAGTTATGCCTTACAATCAATACACAGAACTAGACCCTACTGACAAACACGGATGGTTTCATTATTTACAACTTAGAGCTAGGGTTCAGACATTATTACACTCAAAAAACCCTGATACTCCAACCTATTTCGAGACCTTATGCTTATCTAAAAATAGGCCCAAGAGCGCTATCACTAGGTTATACCCTTCATTCAATACCTTAACTAAAGAAAATAAAGAACCCTATATGCAAAAATGGGAAACAGAACTCAATATCAATTGGGATCAGGCTGAATGGGTAAACACAATAGTCAGAGGCTGCTCTTTTACCCTCAGTGCTAATCTGAAGGAAAACGGCCTAAACCTTCTACAATTACACAGTAGCAAACAGGAGAACTCTACTACCTGTTTTAGTGGCTGTGGGGATAGAGGCACCTATCTACATATGTGGTGGGAATACTCATCAAACTTACAGATTTGGACCCAAACTTCTGCCCTATTAAGCTCTATATTTAACAAACAAAACTTACCTCCGAACAAGCCCTTCTTCACAGACCAGTCCCAAGCTTAACTCCTAAAGGAAATAAGCTAACCATGATTATCTGCACAGCTACTAGATTAAATATAGCCCCCTACTGGAAGAGGCATATACCATCCTTTAACCTTATTGTACTTGAATACATTTTTCAACTATCTAGCATATCAGCAGACCTCTTAGACCAGAAAGATAGCTTTCAACAAATATGGGAACCATGTATAATGTATTCTGAAAATAGAAATAATAACATCCACAGAATAGAACTCCTTCAAACTCATAAGGTCCATATTTTTATCTTTTAACTCCACATGTGACTGAGAATGGTTTATTTAAATACTTAAAGGATTACTTTCTTTTACGATTTTGAATACAAACAACGAACAGATTATATTTAAGAATCATATATTAAAACTTACTGACATATATTTTCTTAAAAACAAAGCATCCTAACGTTTAATATTTCATATTTCTTATTCGGCCATGACATCACCTTTTTCAGCCATAATTTTCGAGACTACGAGTTGAAAATTACTAACCTATCAAATTGCGATTTTATGCATATCGTTAACTGCCTAATCGATCCTAATAAGCATGCGCATAAATTCAGCTCAATTGCGCATGCGCACTTTAAATAAGTGAAGCCGAAGTTACCCATAGCTACATAGAGCGGGTCTACTATGTTCCAGCCAGTCTTTCAGGGAGTGACGTTGCACATAACTATTTTTAAGCGCCATTTTGAAACCTAGGTATTAAACAAGGATTGGAAAGGAGCTAAGGATACCCACAGAGTGGGTTTGGAAATCAATACAATTAGAAAAAAAGATTTCGGATATATTGTGAATATATCGTGATGAGATGATATTGAGAAAAGACTTATTTAGGGCAGTTAATTCGTAATAGGCATAGTAAATTTTTACTTACAGTGGCCCTTTAAACATTTGATACCAACGTTGTATAATGTTTGTATTTATTTACAATTTAAGCAGGAGAATAACGGCTCTGAGAGAACTCTCTTAGCAAGTTTATGTAAACTGTTCGTTGACAACACCAATGATATACAACTTGTAAAAACCTGTGAAAATATTTTTCTTTTTTATTTGTAAACTCAGAAAATCTTAATAAAAATCATTTAAACATAAATTATGTTACTACTAGACACTCGCCCACTAGCAAACAAGCAGCAGACAGCCAAACCAGTACTGAAACATATCAGCAGAGGTTATGGAATAGGAGTATATTGTAGATCTATAAAAGGAGGCAAAAGACAAGTCTCTGTGACCAATTATAGAGGGTTTATGAAAGTTTCCCATGAAGTGACAAAAGAATCGCAAACCATACCTCACATACATCCCTATGACAAGCACTGTACTCTGAGCAGAAACAGGGCCTGAATATAGACTGAAAACCACTCTCTCTGAAGAATCAAATGCACATCTTCATTTTTCAACCACCTTCAGCAGTGACAAAGTAAAGACTGAGGTATGTGTGAGGTGGGTGTGGTTTTATTGGGCTTTGAGAACCTTTGTCTCTTCCTAGTGTTAGAGAATAGTAATTCCCAGCAAATATAGGATCATGGACTCTCACCACCTGTATGAAAAAATGTGTCCTTTTCCTTTAGAGCTATTTACATCAGTGGTTGGGCATCATTTCTGGGACATAGGGCCTGATGATCTAAAGCCCTCTGTTATGGTGAAATTATATAAGCAGTCTAAGTTTTAACTTGAGACCTGTTTATCCAGTTATGCCAAGTTCTGGATGTGAAGGAGAAACACGTTGCAATATAATGCTGCAAAACGTAGCGCTGCAGAATCTGTTGGCGCTCTACAAATACCTGATAATATTATTAGAAATAAAAAAAGGACCAAGTAGCTGTGCACAATTAATTACTTTTTACAGAGGCCATGCACTTATAGCACCTACCTGAACAAAGTCATATCGTCATATTGTATCATAGTGGGGAACTTTAAATAGTGTTAGATTTGAAATAAAGCTTTTTTAATAAATTTTATTAAATTTAATAAATACAATTATTAAAGGGACAGTCAACACTAATATTTTTATTGTTTAAAAAGATAGATAATGCCTTCACTACCTATTCCTTTGCACAACCAACATTGTTATATTAATATAGTTTTTAAACCTCAAAATGTCTTCCTGTTTCTAAGCCATTACAGACAACCTCTTATCACATGCTTTTTATATAAGCTTTTCACAACAAGAGACTGCTAGTTCATGCGGGCCATATAGATAACATTGTGTTCACCCCGTGGAGATATTTAAGAGTCAGCACAACACAGTAATAAATGCGATATACAAAGAAAATGTGCTTAGCTAAAAGTATCACACACTACACTTGCCCTAACTCCTTCTCTATTAGGGAAACAATAAATAAGTGAAAAAAAAAAGCTAGTGAGTGTGCCCAAGGCTAAAGATACTATAAAGGATTTAATAACATCTGGACTGGATAGTTTATATGATAATTACAATATTTAAATCACAATGGAAAAGTACATATAAAAGTGGGACGTCTCCCAATACTTGTAAAAAGATGAATTCATAAAATGTGCTAATTCATAAAAATGCTAAAATATGAATATGTGGGCTATGGCGGTTTTGGGGTTAATACTTGATTAGGTTGATTGCGTTGTGGGCTATGGCGGTTTAGGGGTTAATAGACTTTATTAGTTATAGCGGTGGGGGATTGCGGTTGACAGGTAGATAGACATTGCGCATGCGTTAGGTGTTTTTAGTTTATTTTTGCAGGCATTTTCGGAAGTTACGGTGCTCCCATACTCAGCGCAAGGCATGCTGCGGCTGCCTTTTATGGCAAGGAAAAATGGAGTAATATTTCTCCATTTTCGCCACCTAAGTCCTTGCGCTGGATATTGGAAACCGATTTGCGACGCGGTTCTATGTTAGCCTATGCGGGTAATGATTGCGGCCGACGGGTGAAATATACGTGCATAACTTGTATGCTACGCCATATATGTAATACCAAAATCTCGTAAAATCTGGCGGCGGAGGATTTTGCGGGCAACGCTGCATTTGTAATGGAGGCCATGATCTCTAAGTCTAAGAATACTATTTTTTCTTTACTATAATTATAGGTGAAATTAAGGCCTTTGGAGTTGACATTCATTTTATCAAACATACGAGTCAGTTCTAGTTCTGTCCCTCTCCATACTATCAGTATGTCATCTATGTATCTCTTATAGAGCACAAGGTTTGCACTGTAGCAATTACTGCCAAAGAACTGGTCTTCTCAGTCACCCATAAAAAGATTGGCATAGCTAGGTGCAAACCTCGTGCCCATAGCGGTCCCTTCTATTTGTAGGAAATATTTGCCATCAAAAGATGGGACATAGAGCCTGATGATCTAAAGCTCTCTGCTATGGTGAGCTTATATAAGCAGTATATAAGTTTTAACTTGAGACCTGTTTATCCAGTTATGTCAAGTTCTGGATGTGAAGGAGAAACACGTTGCAATATAATGCTAAAATACTTAGCGCTGCAGAATCTGTTGGCGCTCTACAAATACCTGATAATATTATTAGAAATAAAAAAAGGACCAAGTAGCTGTGCACAATGAGAGGCCATGCACTTATAGCACGTACCTGAACAAAGTCATATCGTATCATAGTGGGGAACTTTAACTAGTGTTAGATTTGAAATAAAGCTGAATTATTAAAGGGATAGTCAACACTAAAATTGTTATATATATATATATAATGCCTTTACTACGTATTCCCCAGCTTTGCACAACCAACATTGTTATACAGGGAGTGCAGAATTATTAGGCAAGTTGTATTTTTGAGGATTAATTTTATTATTGAACAACAACCATGTTCTCAATGAACCCAAAAAACTCATTAATATCAAAGCTGAATAGTTTTGGAAGTAGTTTTTAGTTTGTTTTTAGTTATAGCTATTTTAGGGGGATATCTGTGTGTGCAGGTGACTATTACTGTGCATAATTATTAGGCAACTTAACAAAAAACAAATATATACCTATTTCAATTATTTATTTCTACCAGTGAAACCAATATAACATCTCAACATTCACAAATATACATTTCTGACATTCAAAAACAAATCAGTGACCAATATAGCCACCTTTCTTTGCAAGGACACTCAAAAGCCTGCCATCCATGGATTCTGTCAGTGTTTTGATCTGTTCACCATCAACATTGCGTGCAGCAGCAACCACAGCCTCCCAGACACTGTTCAGAGAGGTGTACTGTTTTCCCTCCTTGTAAATCTCACATTTGATGATGGACCACAGGTTCTCAATGGGGTTCAGATCAGGACAACAAGGAGGCCATGTCATTATATTTTCTTCTTTTATACCCTTTCTTGCCAGCCACGCTGTGGAGTACTTGGACGCGTGTAATGGAGCATTGTCCTGCATGAAAATCATGTTTTTCTTGAAGGATGCAGACTTCTTCCTGTACCACTGCTTGAAGAAGGTGTCTTCCAGAAACTGGCAGTAGGACTGGGAGTTGAGCTTGACTCCATCCTCAACCCGAAAAGGCCCCACAAGCTCATCTTTGATGATACCAGCCCAAACCAGTACTCCACCTCCACCTTGCTGGTGTCTGAGTTGGACTGGAGCTCATTGCCCTTTACCAATCCAGCCACGGGCCCATCCATCTGGCCCATCAAGACTCACTCTCATTTCATCAGTCCATAAAACCTTAGAAAAATCAGTCATGAGATATTTCTTGGCCCAGTCTTGACGTTTCAGCTTGTGTGTCTTGTTCAGTGGTGGTCGTCTTTCAGCCTTTCTTACCTTGGCCATGTCTCTGAGTATTGCACACCTTGTGCTTTTGGGCACTCCAGTGATGTTGCAGCTCTGAAATATGGCCAAACTGGTGGCAAGTGGCATCTTGGCAGCTGCACGCTTGACTTTTCTCAGTTCATGGGCAGTTATTTTGCGCCTTGGTTTTTCCACACGCTTCTTGCGACCCTGTTGACTATTTTGAATGAAACGCTTGATTGTTCGATGATCACGCTTCAGAAGCTTTGCAATTTTAGAAGTGCTGCATCCCTCTGCAAGATATCTCACTATTTTTGACTTTTCTGAGCCTGTCAAGTCCTTCTTTTGACCCATTTTGCCAAAGGAAAGGAAGTTGCCTAATAATTATGCACACCTGATATAGGATGTTGATGTCATTAGACCACACCCCTTCTCATTACAGAGATGCACATCACCTAATATGCTTAATTGGTAGTAGGCTTTCGAGCCTATACAGCTTGGAGTAAGACAACATGCATAAAGAGGATGATGTGGTCAAAATACTTATTTGCCTAATAATTCTGCACTCCCTGTACTAATATAGTTTATAACATTTAAACCTCTATATGTCTTCCTGTTTCTAAGCCATTACAGACAGGCTCTTATCACATGCTTTTTTATAAGCTTTTTTATAAGCTTTTCACAACAAGAGACTGCTAGTTCATGTGGGCCATAGAGATAACATAGTGTTCACCCCGTGGAGTTATTTAAGAGTCAGCCCAACACAGTACTAAATGCAAGTCAATAGATAATAAATAAAAAGTCATATAATCAGGGGGCTGTCAGAAGATGCTTAGACACAAGGTAATCACAGAGGTAAAAAGTGTATTAATATAACCATGTTGGCTGTGTCTTTAAAAAAAAAAAAAATTCTATTGCAGACTGTCCCTTTAACTGTTATAAACTCAGTACTTCACTATCCTGCCTACATACACATTCTTGAAAATGTTGAGAAATAGTTCTCATTTTATGTTCCTTCTCCCTTCTTTCCCAAATGCTATATAGGTTAACCGTATCTCTTCTGATTGGTTGTCACATCCCAGAATTTTAAGATAATAAAGGCTTAGTGTTTGTTACGTTGCATTTCTGTCTAAAAGAGAATGTTGCAATAGTCAAAGCCTACAATTAACAAATGCATGATAGCTACTGATGTGATAAAGTTTAGGACTGGGGTCAGAAAGCTAATACAACAGTGCCACACTTTGTATAAGCAGTGATTTTGCATGACATCTAAGGTTTCTGTCAGACCCAGAGCTGCTGATCCTACCAGCAAAGCCCTGTGAGTGGCTGCTAAGCTTAAACCCCCTAGCTGCTGCACCCCACTCCTTACTACAACTCCCATAACCTCAAGACCTTGTGCTTGCCAGCTGCCACACAGACCTAGTACTGCTGATGTTTAAGTTAAGGAAGGGGCTTAGGTCTTATTTTGGTATGGGGTTGAAGAGTAAAAAGTAGTATCTGTAGTCTGTGGGCTGATACTGGAGTTGCAGGGCCAACCCTTCAGCCTGATCTTAGGTCTGATATGCATATAGAGATGCATGTCATGGACTCTTATCTGACGGTTGATTTGGGTATGGGGCTGCAGACCCAGGGGCCTGATCTGAGGTGTAATATGGGTATAGAGTTGCAGGGTCAGAACTGGTCTAAAATCTACTGTGGGTATTGGGATGTAGGTCCTGTAGTCTAACCTGAAGCCTGATATGAGTATGCGGCTAACAAAGGGGCTGCATGGACAGGAATGTGATATGAGGTCTGATTAAGGTAATGAACAGCTGAGCCAGGAGTCTGATAGGAGGTCTGGTCCAGGGGTCTGATTTGGGTAAGGAGTGTACAGAGGGTGGCAGGACTAGCTGACAGATAACCTTAAAGTGTTCACCTGGGTGTTCTTCTGACATTGCTAAGAAGAGTATCAGAGATATCGCTGCCAGCTCTGTGAATGCGCTATTTAGTGCCTGTTTATTCAGTTATGATGTTACGGGTGTACCTGTTCCTGTTTTGCCCCACCTGTCATGGCATTCCTCTGTTTCTGTAATCAGGATTTGTTCTTTGCCTGCCCCATTACTGCAGCACATCTCCTGCACAAACGTTTTCCCAGCTACTAAACAATGTAAGTCTCATTTATCTTTATAGGGGCTAACACAGGGATCTTATAGGAGGTTTAAAAAAATTGACGAGACTTACACTCTAAGGGCATTTAATAGTTTTATTTTGGCAAAGTGCTTAAAAAAAGTAGCCTAAGCCTTTCCTTTTTACCGGATGATATATATATATATATATATATATATATATATATATATATATATATATATAAAATGATGGATATTTACTTATACATTTATATACATATGGTTATAGGTACAGAATAAATATTACAAGCTTACCACATATCTCCATCCTGTAGGGTCTTGTCATTAGGTGCCCCTGCATGTCCATAATGTAGGACAGATGAATTGTCACCACTGAAACGAAAGAAAAAACAAAATATTTTCTGTAAAATTACTGATACGATAAGATCGATAGCTTCTAGTGTAAATTGTCCTTTACCTAATTACACAGAGTAACTGAACACACCTTTGGAATAATTCATTTTGTATTTCAGTGTATTTCAGTGTTATAGGCATTATTTTTCCTCTGTACACATGAAGCAAGTTCCAACACTGGCAATATATTACATACGCTGAGAGACCAATAACAGCTTTAAATATATGGATATGTATTAGTGCGTTTTAAAATAAGAACCTTTTTTACATAACAGGCTTTTACTTAGGTATTTGATTCTGCAAAATGCTCTCGAGTGCACATCAATTCCAATTCTTATTTCTTCATGTTGCTTTCCTACACACTTACCACATGCAAAGCTCATATAGAGCAGCTGAATATTACAAGGGGAAACAAAATGATTTAAAGGGACGGTAAATGTAAAATTAAATGATGCTGACAGAGCAAGCTATGTTTAACAACTTTCCAATTTACTTCTGTTATCTCATTTTCTTTGTTCTCTTGGTATCCATTGTTGAAAAGCATGCCTATTTAGGCTTAGGAGCAGCAGTGCACTACTGGGAGCTAGCTGCCGATTGGTGGATGTACATAGATACCTCTTGCCATTGGCCTATCTGTTGTTTTCAACTAGCTCCCAGTAGATACCAAAAAAATAAAGCAAACTTGATCATATAAGTAATATAAGTAAATTGAAAAGTTGTTTAAAATCGTATGCTCTATCTGAATCCTGAACGAAAAAACATTGGCTTTCATGTCCCTTTAAATTAGTGTTACAGTGAGTACAAGATAAACAAAAAGAAAGACAAAACAATGAAAGAATTGTAATACATTTTATAACACTCTCTTTTAGATGGAGCAGAGAAAAAAAATAGCCCCTTGACTCTTTATGAAATGAGGTAAAGTAAATCACATGGGGAAAAGCAAACATCAAAATACCTGTGCAAACCAAGAGACATTTCATGATATATATTAATAAACATTGAAGTTAGATTTATATCTGATTCTCAAAATCAAACAACTTCTATAATTAATCTAGCATAATACTGAATAACATATTGCTTATCTTCCATAATATCAGTGATTCGCTCATTTACATTCATGCCTTCTAAACCAGTCTGATGTATCTATATTAGTGTGTTACATAGACCTAAATAGACCCTCTCCCCATTGCAAGAGCGTCCCTTCAAAACACCAATGTTTTGTAAATTAGGAGTTACTACATAGTAAAAAGATAACATTGATATTTTATATTTGTCATAAATATAAACTATGTTTTTAATACTTTTGTATATAAAAACTATAACATTGTGTTTATCCCAATAATAAATGTTTTTTTTTTATTTAAATATTTTTATTGAAGTTATAAAACATACAAAGAAGGTAAGATTACATGGTAAATGTGGACATAGAAATAGCTGCAGAGAGAGTACATATATATATATATATATATATATATATATATATAGCAAGTATATATATATATATGTATGTAGATCTCAGAGGTGGCGCAAATGAATGTTGCTTCCCTATGAAATAAGATATGTTATGATCAGGTGTGTATGACCTAAGAGTATCAAATGATGTAAATTGACCTGTGATGGATAGGTTCTATTAAAGCATATTGCTACCATGCATGATAGGATAGTGGAAAAAAGATTGTAAATAAGATACACAATGTAAGTCTAAACAGGTATCATCAATTTATTAATAGGCAAGAAAGATATATTATCTAAGCATGAAAAAAGACACCGGTGTCAAGAGGCAGTCAGTAATAGCTACAATGTAACAATATTGAAATGTATATACATAAGTGGTAAAAATAAAATAAAAAATGTATTAAAAACAGTAATCATATAGGTTTATGCACATCTAGTGACATAATAATATGCAGACCAGGGAGATTGCAGCGTCCAAAAGTGTTTGTAATACACCGATATAAGTTCCCAAATGGGCCAAAGTGTGTATCCGGTGATATCACTATTATACGTGATACAACTAAGATGTTTAGTATCGCTTCAATTAGCGTGTGGTTAAAATCTTTAGCGTACAATTAAAGAGAGGCTGTATATATAAAGCGCACAGATATTTTGCTGGATGTAGGTATTCTTCTGTGTAGAGAGTTCAAAATGTACCTGTTACTTCAGGTGAGTCTTAGATGATTGTCTGGTGGTATACTCACAGTGCACTGTGGTGTTGGTTAAATAGGTTCGGGTTCCTGTCTGGTGTGTCTACTGGCTTTTGGTATACTGGCGTCGGATATCTTATCTCCAGTGTAGTATTCTGCAGTTACCAGATCCTGTGCTGTTCCCAGCATCCGCCTTTTCTTTATAGTGCTCCTTGCGGTTTCCGTTTCCTTACAGTGAGGTATTAATCAACCTCGGGTGTGATAGGGTAACAAATTCTTCTGCTGTCCTTGTGTTCTGCAATCGAGAGCTCAGATTCAATGCGTTTCGGCTAAGAGCCTTTTTCTCTCTACTGAGCTATTCTGCACTCAAATACTGGGGATATATGAATATCAGATATGTATATCTTCATTAGTTAAGAGGAACATTGTCAGATTTGAAAATGATCTAACAAAAAGGTCTTTAGCCTAGTCAGCCCACACCAGACCACCAAGCGGAAGAGTTAGGTAACAAGTCTAAATCCCAAATCATGAGGGATTTCCGTTGAATGACCCGGGTACATAAAAATGGTGGCTCTTCTACTCTGAGTCTTCCGCAGTTGCCCTTGTAGTCTGCTGTAGGGGTCTTAAGTAAGGGGTAGAGAAGTTCATGTTCCTGTACCTTTTCAGCATACTCTATGGCCTTATGATCAATAGAGTCCCAGACGGTATCAATAATGCAGCTCACATCTCTCGATCCAGCCACAAGCTCAGGGTCAGTAAATGAGTGTCTCGCCATCTGAAATTCTAGCTTCTAGCGACACCGGCACCTCCACCACAGCATGGGTTGGTTCCTCAACCTCGTTTAAAAGGACATCAGAGGTCGTGGCAAATGCAATATCTGACACATTAGGATTTCTTTGCCCCTGTGTAGCAAGATATTATATCTGTGAATAGTTTGACTAGCTGCAATTCCAATCTATGAAAGGATGTCTTGAAAAGTTATAAGACTTTTTTCCCCCAGACATCCACATCCGCCATGTTCCCCTCTGACTCATATCCAGACTTAAGCATAGGTCCAAGGTAGCTCAACTGGCTTATCCCAGAACTCCGGGTGAAGAGAATATGCGGCAGCTTAGACACCATGAGCTGCAGATCTAACCATATTGGCCTCTTTGGTCTTATTAGCAATAGTAGTATGCGGCATGCATGTGGTCTTCCAAAAGACTATAAGTCAGGACTATAGTCACAACATAGGTTCCAAATTCTGTTTGTTATGGTTAATAACAAACATATCTTATTGTGGTCTTCAACATAGATCTTGAAAATTGTAAGTAATCATTCATTAGTGCCTATAAATAGTGTGATTAGCAGGAGCTCCTAAAGAGCATGTCTGACCGCTTTGGTAGTCAACTCCGCCCCCCACAATTAAATGGTTTTAATGATACAGAACCACACTAGTTATTAAATATGATGAATCAAATATGCTGCAGATTTCTTAACTTCTGTGATCAAAGAAGTGATTTCCATTTCATAGTGTGACCTGGAGAACAGCCCTGAAATAATGTGTCACACTGTCGCAGCTAAATATATAAACTTTGGCTGTATTGCTCGAGTTGTATTGAAAATACTTGTCATGGGGCCCAGCATTTGTTGTCAATCAAACTATTTACCATGCCCTCTGGAAGAGTCATTGAAAGGCACAGTTTCTTAGGGCCTGATATTCAAAATCTCTCTGCTCATGTGAGATATTCTAAAATGGTCCTCCAGCATTGCAAGATCCCTAGTGAAATTTTGAAAATTAAGATTTTGCTATACTTCTCCAAGGGGAGTTCCCTGCACTTCTGTATGTGAAGGAGAGACCAATGCAATATAGCGCTGCATGACATGAGAGTTTTGCTGCATTTATACTTTGTGCTTTGTATTTTATATCACTTTACACTTCAGATTAACTTTTAATTACAACTATATTTAAGCTTTGCACTTTCTATTTAGTATTTTATCTTGCATATTGCAAAATCAAAATGAATCACAAGTGGCAATTTAAAGCTAGTGGCAATTTAAAGAAGTTAGAAGCCTCACCCTGAAAGTAAGTAAACTAAGCTGAAATCCCTATATGTATAAGCCAGTGGGTTTGCTATGCACATGAGGATCAGGCCCAGCATTAGATTTATGCCATTTAAATTGACACATTAACCCCTCAGTAGGGGGAATATGAAGCTGTATAACCTGTTCTAGTAACACAGTTGTCCACACGATAATACCATATCATGCTTTTTCACATTTTTTTCACATCTCTTTAACATGAGATATATACACATCATTATTGAGCAGATATGATGTAAGAATTTTGTTTTTGCACTTGCACTTTTATGATGTATATGCATTGATGTTGTTATTGTTGTCTGAGGATTGTCATGACTACGGTTTTGGCGCAATTCCTCTCATTGGGGGAGGGGCTAACAGTTTAAATTGCCACTTGCAATTATTTTTTGTTTGTCTGAGGAAGGGGAGTGTCTCTTTTTCAGAAAAAATAATTATTGATAGCAAAGGAACTCCATCATTTATCCTGAAAAGCTATTGCTTCACAAACACAATAGTTGGCTAAATTCAAAATGACAGTTTACTCAAATTTTTTCTCAGCTTTAATTTGTTCCCAATGATCCACTTTACCTGCTGGAGTGTATTAAATTGTTTACAAGTGTTTCCATTACCATTTTATTGGCATTTGAAATTGTTGATTTAGCCTGTGGTACCCCCACACATTGTGAAAGTTTTTGGCCTCAAGACCAAGCTGTGTTAACACAGCTAGTAGAAGAAATTACACTCCCAGTGGGTTATAGAAGATATAAGGTAATAAAACGTTAATTTTCTATTGTTCTCTCCAAGTACTGGTGATTGGTTTGTGGACAGATATAAGATAAAGAAGCAGTTATATGTACACATTGTGATAAAGTAATGAGATCTGATTATACCTACAAGCTCAACCCATTTTATTAAGTTGTGGCTTCAAAACAAAATCAGCTAATTCATATACAGTTGTATGCAAAAGTTTAGGCACCCCTGACAATTTCCATGATTTTCATTTATAAATAATTGGGTGTTTGGATCAGCAATTTTAATTTGATCTATCAGATAACTGAGGGACACAGTAATATTTCAGTAGTGAAATTAGGTTTATTGGATTAACAGAAAATGTGCAATATGCATCAAAACGAAATTAGACCGGTGTTTAAATTTGGGCACCCTTGTAATTTTGTTGATTTGAATACCTGTAACTACCTAGCACTGATTAATTGGAACACACAATTGGTTTGGTGAGCCCATTAAGCCTTGAACTTCATAGACAGGTGCATCCAATCATGAGAAAAGGTATTTAAGGTGGCCAATTGCAAGTTGTTGTTCTCTTTGACACTCCTCTGAAGAGTGGCAACATGGGGGCCTCAAAACAACTCTCGAATGACCTGAAAACAAAGATTGTTCAACATTATGGTTTAGGGTAAGGCTACAAAAAGCTATTGCAGAGATTTAAGCTGTCAGTGTCCACTGTGAGGAACATAGTGAGGAAATGAAAGACCACAGGCACAGTTCTTGTTAAGGCCAGAAGTGGCAGGCCAAGTAAAATATCGGAGAGGCAAAGGCAAAGGATGGTGAGAACGGTAAAAAACAACCCACATACCACCTCCAAAGACCTACAACATCATCTTGCTGCAGATGGTTTCACTGTGCATCGTTGAACAATTCAGAGCACTATGCACAAGGAGAAGCTGTATGGGAGAGTGATGCGGAAGAAGCCTTTTCTGCAAACACGCCAAAAACAGAGTGGCTTGAGGTATGCAAACGCACATTTGGACAAGCTAGCTTCATTTTGGAAGAAGGGGCTGTGGACTGACGAAACAAAGATTGAGTTATTTGGTAATAACAAGGGGCGTTATGCATGGCGGCAAAAGAACACAGCGTTCCTAGACAAACACTTGCTACCTACAGTAAAATTTGGTGGATGCTCCATCAAGCTGTAGGGCTGTGTGGTCAGTGTCGGTACTGGGAATCTTGTTAAAGTTGAGGGTTGCATAGATTCCACTCAATATCAGCAGATACTTGAGAATAATGTTGAGGAATCAGTCACAAAGTTGAAGTTACGCTGGGCTGGATACTTCAACAAGACAACAACCTAAAACACTGCTCAAAATCTACTCTGGCATTTATGCAGAGGAACAAGTACAATGTTCTGGAATAGTCATCCCAGTGCCCAGACCTGAATATAATTGAAAATCTGTGGGGTGATTTTAAGCGGGCTGTCCATGCACAGCAACCATCAAACCTAACTGAACTGGAGATGTTTTGCAAGGAGGAATGGTCCAAAATTCCTTCATCCAGAATCCAGACACTCATTACAGGCTAAAGGAAGCATCTAGAGGCTGTTATTTCTGCTAAAAGAGGCTCTACTAAATATTGATGTGATATTTCTGTTGGGGGTGCCCAAATTTATGCACCTGTCTTATTTCGTTTTGATGCATATTGCACATTTTCTGTTAATCCAATAAACCTCATTTCACTATTGAAATATTACTGTGTCCTTCAGTTACTTGATAGATCAAAATAAAATTGCTGATCCAAACACCCAATTATTTATAAATGCAAATCATGGAAATTGTCAGGGGTACCTAAACTTTTGCATACAACTGTACACAAATAAGCCTTAAAAAAGCAAATCTCATACATTTTATACTCTGCAGCTGGTAAAAATGAAATTTATGCTTACCTGATAAATTTCTTTCTTTCTTGACACGGTGCGTCCACGGATCATCATCAATTACTGTTGGGAATATCACTCCTGGCCAGCAGGAGGAGGCAAAAAGCACCACAGCAAAGCTGTTAAATGGACACTAAACCCACATTTTTTCTTTTGTAATTCAGATAGAGCATGCAATTTTAAGCAACTTTCTAATTTACTGTTGCTTAAAATTGCATGCTCTATCTGAATCACAAAAGAAAAAATTTGGGTTCAGTGTCCTTTTAAGCATCAATTCCCTTCCCACAAACTTCAGTTATTCGACCAAGGGAAAGGAGAGAAAGGAAGTAACTCAAGGTGCAGAGGTGCCTGAGGATTAAATACAAAAAAACTGTCTGAAAAACAGGGAGGGCCATGGACTCACTGTATCAAGAAATAAATACATTTATCAGGTAAGCATAAATTTTGTTTTCTTACTAATGACACGGTGAGTCCACAAATCATCATCAATTACTGTTGGGAATCAACACCCATTCTAGAGGACACAGATGATAAGGGAGGGACGAGACAGGCAACCTAAACAGAAGGCACCACTGCTTGAAGAACCTTTCTCCAAAAAGAAGCCTCAGTCGAGACAAAAATATCAAATTTGAACATTTGGAAAAATTATGCAAAAAATGCAACCTTGCAAATCCGTTCCCCAGAAGCTTCATTTTTGAAACCCAAGAAGCAAAGACAGTCCTAATGGAATGAGCTGTAATTCTCTCAGGGGGCTGCTGGTTAGCAGTCTCATAAACCAAACAAATAATACATCTCACCAAAGGGAAAGAAAAGTAGCAGAAGCTTTCTAACCTTTACAAATCCCAGAGAAACAAACAGAAGACTGGCGAAAAAACGTAGTCGTCTGTAGATAGAAAATAAGAGCACGCACATCATTCAAGTTATGCCACCAACGTTCCTTATGAGAAGATGGACTAGGGCATAGAGAAGGAACAACAATTTCCTGAAATTTTCCTATCCGAAAAGAAACCTAAGTTAGTACAAAAAAAAATCACCTCATCGGCAAGAAAGATAAGATATGGCGAATCACACTGTCAAGCTGTGAATTCAGAGACTCTCTGAGCAGAAGAGATAGTCTTCCAAGATAACAAATCAATATCTATAGAATGAAAAGGCTCAAACAGAGCCTGCCACAAAACTTTAAAAACAAGGTTAGGCTCCAAGGTAGAGCAACCGACTTAAACACAAGCCCGATTCCGACCAAGGCCTCACAAAAAAATGCACATTTGGCCTGTCCGCCAGATGCTTATGTAGCAAAAATATACAATGCAGAAATCTGACCCTTCGGGGTACTGACTGACAAACCCTTCTCCAGATATCCTGGAGACAGGACCAAAATCTAGGAATCCTGACTCCACTCCAAGAGTAGCCCTTGGATTCCATAGAAACTGGCCTACAAGCCGGAGTCATTGTCTCAATGACCGATTTATAAAACCCATGCTTAGACAAAACCAAGCATTCAATCTCCAAACAGGCAGCATCAGAGAAAAGAGATTTAGATGAAGAAAGGGACCCTGCTCAGAAGGTCCATCCTCAGAGACAGTCTCCAAAGTGGAGAGATGACATTACCACTAAGTCTGCATACCAGGTCTTTGCGAGGTCACACAGAGGCTAATAGAAACACAGCCGCTCCCTCCTGCTGAATACGAGCAATGACTTGTGTAAGGTGAACAAACAAAAGAAAAATGCCAGCATCTATCAGGGCGGTCAGTGGATCACTTTACCAAGAATCATACCTAGGAAACTTGGTGTACTATCGAAATGCCCTCAGAAGCCAACTCCGGACCTACTATCTGAGGGTTAACCTAGAAAACACCTCTGGAAGAGGACCCACTCCCCGGGATGAAAAATCTATCTGTTCAGAAGCCAATTGTCCACCATTGAAAAATGGAGGACAGACAGCAATAGTGGGCTTCCGCCCACTGAACAATACAAATCACCTCCTACATGGCTAAGGAACCCCTAGTTCCTCCCTGGTGGTTGAAATAACCCAATGAGGTCATAATATCCGACTGGAACCAAGCTAAGGACGACTGAGACCAAAAGCCTGAGCCATCAGAGCATTGCAAATTGCTCTCTACTCCAAGATGTTAAAGAGGAGGGTAGACACTTCCGAGTCCATAATCCTTAAACAAAACCCAGACAGCTTACTAGCCCAGCAGATTGGCATCAAGGTCACATTACCCAGGAATATCTCCAGAAGCATGCACCCTGAGTTAGATACCCCTGAAAAAATACTATGGAAGAGAGTCTCATGACTAGTCTTGATCTATCTTTTGAGACAGATCAGAAAAATCTCCCTTCTATGTAAAATAGCAAAGGAAATTATGTCCATGGGAACCATTAGACCAATTCCATCCTATATTAAATCAATGAAAGGCGAGAAAATCAGCTGTAGCTAGATCCGAATTCCTCATCTACTGGTAGCAAAGAGACTAAGCTAGCTACCGGACCACTAGGGCTCACTGTTGGCCAGACAGTAGACCAGAGAGAAGAAAGTCTCACCTAAATAGAGAATCTATTAAGGACCAAGCATACCGCACCTGGTTTTCCCAGGCGTTCTCCCAGTCAGGTACTGTCCAGGCCTGACCCTGCATAACCAGACAGAATCGGGTGCATTAAGGGTATAGAGGAGGTATACTCATATAATGACCCTTGTGGAAGGAACAAAGTACTCCTACTCCAGATTAATTTCCCCTCCCTGGGAAAGAAGTTTGGACAAGATCTCTTAAAAGAGAGTTAACTCGCAGTAAGGATGACACCTGAACTATATATTATCCAGAAAACAGCCCTTGCAATATCCCAAGACCTAAAAGTCTGTCTAGGATGATGAAAACTTAGAAACTCGAGATTGAACGTCAGAATCTGAGTTATGTGAGGTAAATACCTAGATCCTGTTCCCAAACTAGGACCGTGAATGTCACTCCCAGAGAGGAAGATCCTGAACATCCAGTTCAAGGAAAGCCTCTCATCAAACCTGGATTGCAGATACCCTAGAAAGAAAAATCTGCCCCTGGGAGGAAATCTTGGATTGGACTCCAAAAGGCATGACTAAGCAAAAAAGGGAAAAGGAAACCATTCTTCAGTCTTATTCTCTTGACATGTGGTAGAAAAAAAATCTCTTTCACCCTTACAGTCAGAGGATAATTCTGCTAGACCAAGTCCCAACAAGGTCTCAACCTCAAAAGGAGATGCCAGAAGCATTGATTAGGAGAAAATATAAGAATTGAACCTGCAACTGCGGAATTATAAAGCCTAAGCTGTACCACTAAACCACAGGAAGGTTACTCGGCTGCCAAGACAGCAGCCTTAATGTCCCATGGCTAGTACAGCAAGTCAAATAAGGCATTGCTCTAAAAGAACAATTAAACCTCCAGATAGAAAAGTTCCCTTCTACTTAGGACACCGTGCATTTAAAGGAGTCAGCAACCGGAGAATCCTTAAAAGGACTGGAGACAGGGAGAAAGGTATACCTAGCGTCTCCTACTCCTATGAAAGAAATTTCATAGCACTTCTAGAACCTGCCCTGAAGAAAGGAACATTACTGAAAAGATCAAGTTTACTAAACTTCCAAGGGTTGACAACGACGGGGGCATCAATGTCGTCCAAGTAGCCAAAAACCTCCTTTAACAATACACAAGGTGTTTAAGCACACATCTAAAGGAGATCACTTCAGCATCAGAAGCAGGAATTATACTGCCCAAATCCGAGACTCCACCTTCAGAAACTACAGGCGAATCCTCCTCACTAGAGTTAGAAGAGAGAACGACCTGTGTAGCAGAATGTGGAACAGAAACCGTACTATCTGAAACTTTAATGTCCTCTTGCATTTCCTCTGTAGATACGGAAAAACAGACAAAGCCGTAGGTACCGCAGAGGGTACCTGAGCTGCAAATTCTGTAGGCAAATACACTCCTCCAGGTGCTTGAGAGGAATCGCAGGGCACTGCATGTGACGCCATAGAGGCTTGGGACGTTTAAGGAGAAACAGCATCATCCTGGGAGACATGACACTCAGATTGCAACAACAGACCCTGTTCCAAGGCTAAATGAATATCTACCACTAACAAAAGTGGTATATAACCTTAAGAATTTTTACACATCAAATATTTAATACACAGTATGGCCATAAACATAGAATGTGAAAACAAACGTTTCTGACAGGGCAACTACTATATCAAATGTAATGTCCTCTAAACGTGAGGAAATCTGAGCTGCTCTCTGACAAAACTGTTTAAAAAACATACAGAAACCAGAACGCTGCGCTGTTCTCAACCCAAGAACAAGGCGGGGAAACATATCTAACTTAGAGAACGCCCTTAAAGTAGGCTAGCTGTAAAAAGGAGCACTCACATTCAATATGTTACAATTGATCTCTGAGCGCCCCCGCTCTAATTCCTACAAGCTGTCAGCTTGTCACTGAGGGAACAGCCAGCGAACATTTTCCAAGAGTTGCACTTGACACAGAGAAGACGGAGGCGGGAACTAAAAATGTCCAGAAAGTGAAGCACACATATGTACTGCGCTTAATTCTGGCGAAAGTATTTAGCAAAACACAGAGGAGAGCGAACATTTTCCAATCCCTTGCAGACCTTTCCCTTTAGGAAAAAAATAATAAATTTAGGTCTGCTCTTAACTAAAAAGTGGAAGATAAAACCTTCAAATAGCCCCATAGGAAAAGGTGCCTCTAGCTCCGTGCAGAACCTTAAGGGACTTTGCTATATGCACAAATAATGGATGAGGGAATGATTAACCTCACACAACAATGTTCTAATTGTAAGGTCCTAAAAAGTTTGACTGAGTCAGCATATAAGGTTAACCCCTTCCTTGCCTGAAGGAGGATAAACCCTAAGTCTCCCTTTCACATATGAAGTGCCTGCCCACTGTCATTAGACATCCTAGATTATGGATGTAGTGTCCCACATAAGGTACAGAAAGAAATTAAGTCCTGTAGTGCCTGCCTCCTAGCCCCAGAAGACAAAAGGCACTTACCTGCACATTCAGCTGTCCAGCAGGAGGACAGCTCACCCGGTATGAGAGGAGGCCTCTCCTCACAGGGACCTGAGGAAACAAGAACGGACAGAGAAAGCCTACTCTGGCTTTCAATACTTAGGGCAGCAAACCTGTTAGCAAAACGCAGCAAGGCACAAGTTCCTAACTGCTTTAAAGTCACCACTGCCCTACTGAAGAGACTAACGAGGAGTACGGCTACACCCAGACTTGAGAGGAAGTTCAGAGTAAACCTACTCTGGATTTCAAAATAATAAAATCTTGATTGAAGAGATATAAGCAAACACCAAAAATTCACCTCCTCCTTGCACCGTAGGCAAAGAGAATGACTAGGGTTTGTGGGAAGGGAAGTGATACTTAACAGCTTTGCTGGCCAGGAGTAATATTCCCAACAGTAATTGATGATGATCCATGGACTCACTGTGTCATTAGGAAGAAAAAAGTAATTGGAAATACATAAAGGGAAAAAAAAATTAAAGTATACTTTCACTTTAATTTCACAGTGTTTTGTTTGTTGTCTGTTAAATACACAGCCACAGTCCATTAAGTTATGCCAGTATGCTTCATATAACAGCAAATACACAATATGTGAGATTAGAAACCATGCACCAGCATGCCCTCTCCTGAGATAACATCTCATGCAGTTTAAAGACAGATCCCAATGACATTAGATCCCTACTGACTACAAAAAGTAATAATATAAAGGTCTGAAACCCAACTAGTAACTCTCAGGGTAAGAACATATGGTATCTAAATAACATGGACTTCAAAGCATAGGTAAAGTCAAGTAGTTAGTTTATAAAGAGGTGGAGTAGTTTTGTATAATGTAGGTCTGTCATGAGGGTGTGGGCCCAGCATCCCCAGACAAAGGATAAAAATCTCTCACCTCTAGAAAATTTTAGCATGTGACTCTAATGTTAAGTCCCTTATAACTAGCAATTATCTAGATGCAAATGGAGTCTAGAATCGTATGTTATAAAGCTATGAATTGTATGGAAGTATAGACTAAATATGTATTTCAACTCCCTTTATTTCAGGATAAAATAGATACAGATACTTACATACTCATATACATATATATATATATATATATATATATATATATATATATATATATATACATACATACATACACATACCTAACATTCATCTACCGGTTAATGGTTATAAATCTAGGGTAGCTGAAAACATACTAATGCCCCTTAGTAGTTGTCATCAAGTGTTAGCTGCGATCCCCTAGATGTCACGGTCATATATGATCGGGCCTGGTAAAGACTGATAATAGACGATAGCATAGAGCACTTGCACAAACATAAAAACTAAACAGTACAAATAATAAAAGTTACAAAATTATGGGAGAACCCCCATGTGGTGAATGAGAAGGTTATTATTCATGTTCATTATGTGTAGGACAGAGATTGCATATGATCTATAAGACTTGTGGAATCATGCTCATGTGTATATAAAAATAAAATTAGTTAATATGTGTAGAGAACAACTATTAAAAAAGCTGGGATAGTTTAGGTATATATATATAGTGCTATAGTAAGGAGACCTGCTGTCGTCCCCTACCGGAGATAAATTTAAGACTGAGTAATTGAATTGGTAAATAAATCCATCCTCATAGTATGAGCTAACAAACAAATTGATACAACTTTTCAAACAATGGGAGGCGCCATGTTTAACAGAACTAAGATATAGTTGTAACATTTAAGCTTAATTAACAAGGTAAGCTCAGCGAGAGCACTTCCTGCTAGGAACACAAAGACATAATAAACAGGCTAAACGTACATAAATAAAAGTATGTAGCAGATGTAACACAGAATCTCATGTTATGCACTAATCATGTTATATTATATATATATACAACTAATGTAGGATGGTAAGCTATACATTCCCCTTGAAAAGTCTAAGAGACCTCTGGAAATCTGGCATATCAGACCTTCTACGCCGTCATGTAAGATTCCAGTTAGTGGAGTTCTCATGATCTCTAGATAGGTGGCTGTGTGGGCAGATTTGAGTGATCTTTTCTAGATAGGGTGCATTATCCTACCCCACGCCGGTTCTCCAGGGCATGGCGTCCCTCCAACTATCTCTGCAGCCATCAATGGTGTAGATCTGGAAGCGGTATGGGCAAGTCTTCCCTAAATCAGCCAACATCCTGAAGTTGAAGAAGGCATCATGTTGCTGAGTTCCGCTCAATATACAGGTAGGGGGGTGATCCAGTAGCTCAGGCCCCATACTCAACTCACTCACTGATGTAATAGTAGCCGCTATAAGATTATCTCTCTGCTCCTGTAAAGAGCATATGTCACATTCGTGGGATGTGGTTATACTGTCCATAGTGCTAATAACACAAAACAGAGGGAGATCCTCCGGATTGTGGTAGTTGACTGTGGTGACTATTAAGTCTGCTGATTCTCGAGTTAAGCACATGGGTCCATCTCCAATTACTGTCTCCGGTGTAGTAATATCGGAATTCTTGTCTCCAAGATCAGTATTGTGTAGTGCACAGTCTATCTTTTGCATCAGCGATTTCTCAAACTCTAAAAAGAGGACATGCAGTATTGAAGGTATATCCTCTATAATTGAGGTTATTATTGTAAAACAGGAGGGTCCTCAATTATCTCTGCTTTTCCTAGCGATCAATCTGGGGGATTATTCCTAGGTTTTAAAAGCCGCAAGTCTCAGCTAATGGTAACCTCAGTCGATTCATGGCATATTTTTGTAAGCAACCGCGTGGCCTTACTAGATAGCGTAGGTTAGGAACATAGGCATACTTATCACTCCAGACATTTCTAAAAGTAGCTCAGCCCCTGTGATGCACAATTTTAATTCTATACTAAATTTTTTTATGTAAAAAATCAATAAAATTAATTAAAAAAAAGTTAAAATACAATTATATTTTATGAAAGATCAAACTAGATATTCTGCAAAACTATATATATATATATATATATACACACACACACACTCATATATATATATATATATATATATATATATATATACACACACACACACATACACTTTTAAAAAAAAGAAAAAAAAACTTAGATGGGGAAATGTTGGAGAAGGACATGAATCTCTTTTTTTCTATTTGCAGCACATATGTCCTTATTAGCAGAAAACCTACCTACATTATCCAAGAGGAACACTGCTTCCAAAACAAAATCTTTAATTGAAAGTGAGACTATGTTGACAGCACTTGCCAGGTTATCCAGATATAAAAAGGATTTAACAACCTAACTAAACAGTTATGAAGAGATCATTTTTTTTTCTAGATGAGCAGTGTCTGTACTTATAAAACATTACAATTTTCTTATACAAACAACAGTTTTATTGTGATAAATCCTTTTGGATAGAAATCAAGACTCCCATGATAAGGAAAATTGGGAGGTATAATGCATCACATAGATGACACCTTATCTTTTGAATTAAAATATTCAGCCTGAGATAGTGCCAATGTCTTGGTAATTAATCTCAATACATTCCATGCAGAATGTAGGTCAGGGAAGTCTATCAAATTGTACCTGTAGATTTTTTATTTTTTTTTAATATTAAAGATTCATTGACTGTTTATTTTTTAATTTTTTTTATTTAAATATAAATTGCTTTAAAATAACATATAAAAGACATAAAGTAATCAAAAAATGGTAACAAATCATGGTATCCAACAACTAACCAAAAAAAAATCAAATTATATGTATACTTAAGTGTATAAAAAACGACTATTGATAAACATCTAACAATATAAAGTTGTTTGTATTCAATTATAAATGGTTAAATATAGTAATTATAAATATTATTTATGATAAAGGTCATAAAAAATATTTTTTATTGTCCGTGTGACATAACAGTACTCTCTATTGCTTCTATAACTCTATTAGATAAAGTAATTTGGTTTAGTTTACTTCTCAATAGCTGGTGTTAATCCATTTAACTGTCTCATTGAATTTGACATTTAAATTGATAGTCTATTCAAAATTAAAATTTCAGGATTCAGATAGGACTTGTAATTTAAACCAACTTTTCAAGACTTTAACTAGGAAATTGTCTTTGTTTAATTGTAATTTAAAGTTAAAACAGCTCCTAGGTAGGCCCATATTCAAATTCCTAATCCCTTGAAGGCGTACCCTTATCACTTTTTTTTTTTTAAATATTTTTATTAAGATAAATTATCTTCAGATACAAAAATAAAATAGGAAATGTGCTTGGAGCACGCAGGCTCCTACATAACAACTGAGTAAACAATTTAAACCATTCAAACATTTGAGGTTGGTATTTACGTGCCTTGTATAAAGTAAACATAATATTATACTCTTTAAGATGAGCATAGAAGTGAGGGAGGGAGGGGGAAAGGAAGGGAGGGAAGGAGAGTGTGGAGTGAGGTGCAAGAGGCAGAGAAAAGATTCCCATCTGAGGAGTGAGCTATGTAGGAATATCTAACTTACGTTCGTCACAGTATTCAGAGACCAAGTAGTTTCATAGCGAGTTTGCCAGTCTGCCCACACTTATTCAAACAGGTCTGAGCTGTTTAAAGTGTAAAAGACATGTTTCTCCATGTTATGGATATATGCTATGTAGTTTAAGATATAGGACCATTTTGGGGGAGTTGTGGTTTTCCAGGATTTAGCTATTGCCGCTTTAGTAGCTGTTAGCAGATAAATGCATAGATATGCTTGATGTTTGGGTAGGTTGTGAATGCCAATGTGTAGAAGGGCATTTGAGGGGGTTTTGGGGAGCATTATACCTAAGCTAGCTAATGTTCAAAAGCAGCTATTCCATAAGGGCTTTAATATGGGGCAGTCCCACCATATGTGCAAAGAATCTCTTCTTTTCCCACAATTGCGCCAGCACCAGGGTGAAGAGGATCCATACATTTTATTGAGTCTAGTGGGGGTGAGATACCAGTGCGTTAGGAGTTTGTAGTATGTTTCAAAGAGGGTAACACAGTGTAAGGCTTTCTTGGTAAGGGATATTACATGTTGCCATGTGTGTGGGGATATGGTCATGTTCAGGGATAATTCCCATTTGAGTAAGTGAGGAAGCTTATTCTCAGAATCTGAGTTTCCTATTAGAGAATAATGGATTGAGAGGGGTCTGTGTAGCTTGTTGCCAAGTTATTTCCCAAAATGTGCGAGGCCGATGGTGTTCAGGTTTAAATCCACAGCTAATAAGGAAGCTTCTCAACCTTGTGTATTCATAAGTCATATGTCTGGTAAGAGATAGTTCAGTCTGTAATTCTACCAGTGTTAGGAAGCGCGGGGTTGGAGAAGTAGCCCAGAGGTCTGAAACTGTCTGGATTCCTACTTGAGCACAGCCGTGTGGATGGGAATCTGGTAGGCCCACAAAGGAGACCCGTCAGGGGGGTAATAGGTGAGGGGTGCCGGGTAACATGCGGGTAGTG
>NC_069499.1:1287458102-1287478102 GCF_027579735.1 Bombina bombina | reverse complement strand
TGTATAAATGTTTGGCTCACTTGTATGTTGTTGGTCTGATGAAGGGGAGCATTCCCCGAAATGTTACAGATTAAATTAATTATTGTTATTTAAGTCCAGAGAGTGCTGTTTTCTGTTCTCTATACTCTAACCTACTCTAGGACCCTGGCCCTTGGAAAACTGTTTGTGAGAGTGCATCTGCCTCAGTCTGTTTATATATATACAGGGAGTGCAGAATTATTAGGCAAGTTGTATTTTTGAGGATTAATTTTATTATTGAACAACAACCATGTTCTCAATGAACCCAAAAAAACTCATTAATATCAAAGCTCAATAGTTTTGGAAGTAGTTTTTAGTTTGTTTTTAGTTATAGCTATTTTAGGGGGATATCTGTGTGTGCAGGTGACTATTACTGTGCATAATTATTAGGCAACTTAACAAAAAACAAATATATACCCATTTCAATTATTTATTTTTACCAGTGAAACCAATATAACATCTCAATATTCACAAATATACATTTCTGACATTCAAAAACAAAACAAAAACTAATCAGTGACCAATATAGCCACCTTTCTTTGCAAGGACACTCAAAAGCCTGCCATCCATGGATTCTGTCAGTGTTTTGATCTGTTCACCATCAACATTGCGTGCAGCAGCAACCACAGCCTCCCAGACACTGTTCAGAGAGGTGTACTGTTTTCACTCCTTGTAAATCTCACATTTGATGATGGACCACAGGTTCTCAATGGGGTTCAGATCAGGTGAACAAGGAGGCCATGTCATTAGATTTTCTTCTTTTATACCCTTTCTTGCCAGCCACGCTGTGGAGTACTTGGACGCGTGTGATGGAGCATTGTCCTGCATGAAAATCATGTTTTTCTTGAAGGATGCAGACTTCTTCCTGTACCACTGCTTGAAGAAGGTGTCTTCCAGAAACTGGCAGTAGGACTGGGAGTTGAGCTTGACTCCATCCTCAACCCGAAAAGGCCCCACAAGCTCATCTTTGATGATACCAGCCCAAACCAGTACTCCACCTCCACCTTGCTGGCGTCTGAGTCGGACTGGAGCTCTCTGCCCTTTACCAATCCAGCCACGGGCCCATCCATCTGGCCCATCAAGACTCACTCTCATTTCATCAGTCCATAAAACCTTAGAAAAATCAGTCTTGAGATATTTCTTGGCCCAGTCTTGACGTTTCAGCTTGTGTGTCTTGTTCAGTGGTGGTCGTCTTTCAGCCTTTCTTACCTTGGCCATGTCTCTGAGTATTGCACACCTTGTGCTTTTGGGCACTCCAGTGATGTTGCAGCTCTGAAATATGGCCAAACTGGTGGCAAGTGGCATCTTGGCAGCTGCACGCTTGACTTTTCTCAGTTCATGGGCAGTTATTTTGCGCCTTCGTTTTTCCACACGCTTCTTGCGACCCTGTTGACTATTTTGAATGAAACGCTTGATTGTTCGATGATCACGCTTCAGAAGCTTTGCAATTTTAAGAGTGCTGCATCCCTCTGCAAGATATCTCACTATTTTTGACTTTTCTGAGCCTGTCAAGTCCTTCTTTTAAACCCATTTTGCCAAAGGAAAGGAAGTTGCCTAATAATTATGCACACCTGATATAGGGTGTTGATGTCATTAGACCACACCCCTTCTCATTACAGAGATGCACATCACCTAATATGCTTAATTGGTAGTAGGCTTTCGAGCCTATACAGCTTGGAGTAAGACAACATGCATAAAGAGGATGATGTGGTCAAAATACTCATTTGCCTAATAATTCTGCACTCCCTGTATATATATATATATATATATATATATATATATATATATATATATATATATATATATATATATATATATATATATATACATACACACACACATTACACATACACACATACATATATGTTTTTGGTTTTCTGAGACCATATTTTTTTGGATATACATATATATATATATATATATATATATATATATATATATATATATATATATATATATATATATATATATATATATATATATATATATTTATATACATATATACACACAAACAAATTAGATATGCAATATCTCAGGCTTTTGTTTCAGATACTGCAGCAGAAACAATACCACTTTTGGACAGCTGTTTAGTTCTCAGAACTCAGAACTCATTGCATATCTAATTTGCATATATTACCCAGAATCCTCTGGTTCATTGTTAATGCTGATGAGTTCTTATGAGAGAAAAACATCTGTCCAGAAGTGGTACTGTTTCTGTTGCACTTACCCCAATTGAGGACTGGCAGTTTCAGATTTAAAAAGCATGAGATATTGTATATCTAATTTGCATATCCTACCCAGAATCCTCTTGTGCACTGGTAACAATGTGTACAGGGAATTTCTGAGGTAAGACAAGAAGGGATACTTGCCTAGCTGTGCAATAATTATTTTGCTCTTACATTTATGAAGTGGAAGATTTTAATCTCATGCTTTTATCACCACCATAATTTAAATGATTTTAGCATTTGCCCTGGAATTAGCTTTACTTAGCAGCAAAACCAACATTTCTTCTGCTGATAATTTCTTATGAGAACAAAACAGCTGTCCAGAAGTGGTACTGTTTCTGCTGCACTTACCCCAGTTGGGGACTGCTGTGTTTTAACACAGTATCAAAAGCAAAAAGCCTGAGATATTGCATATCTAATTTACATATTCTACCCAAAATCCTCTGATGCATTAGTAACAAAGTGTAAAGGTGGGGATACTTGCCTAGATGAGCAAATTGCCTGTGCAATAATTCTACTACTCTTACTTTTATGAAATAGAAACCTCATGCTTTTCCAATGAAGCTGTTTGTACATTACCCATAGCTTGAAGTTTATGCTATGCAGTGCATTTGATAAAGGTGTACAGTATGACACCGAAATGTCATGGCACACTACTGCTATAGTGCACTGTAAGCTTTAATGTGTTTGTAATAAAAGCTATAGTTTAACTTCTAAAAAAATCCAGTGAGTGCCTTCTATTTTGCTTTGATGCAGCACTTTGGTATTGCATGAACATTGGGATTAAGAATATATATATACTTTACTATCCTTAGTTTATTTGAATAATTCCTAATTTTGCTTAATTCTCTATACTAGGGATGATATACAACAATAACAGTGACCTCACCAGAACAAAATGTAAACCTGTCTATGTTGTCAGGAAGGCAATAAGAAAAGATAAAGTTTCTGAACTTAGAAAGAAGAAGAGGATTCTATTTGTTCCTCGCCTCTGAAAAAATACATACTTATACATAGCAGTGAACTCTTCCTTTTCTTGGCATATTTCCATTAATTTAATTTATTCTATCAGCTCCATCAACCTGCCATTATAAGACAGTTATAAATCTCAATATTTTATTTTATTGTTGTTCTCTCCGGTCTGATACCTTCCTTTGGTTTTTAATCTTCACAAAGCAAAAAAATAAATAAAAAAGATTTATTCTTTCTGAAATGTCACACTAGTTTCATGTTTATGTCTGCAGACCTTACATGAAGGGCCTGTCATTTTCCTACACATTACGGTTCAATAAGTTCCATATACATAATAGCTCATTGGATTTATTTACATATATTTAATTATTTTTCTTCTTTTTTTTTGTAAAGAAGCTCTCTATTGGTTTTGCAATGAGATTAAAACAGAAGTATTACTTAGTTTGTCTTTAGCATGAAGGAAAGTCCTGGAATCCACTGAGCTTAAAATAATAAAATAAAAAACTTACTCCTAAAAGTATTTTAAAAGTATCATGTCCAACTAAGAAATTAACTGCTTCTTGATAAAAAGTGTAGGTTTTGCATATTTATCTATCCCTGGTTTATAGGTTAGGATACATGGAAAACTACTCAATGTCTGGAATTGTTTTTAAAAATTTACTAATAATCTGGGGGACATGCAATTTTGGACCCTTGATACAAGCTACTAGCTGCTATTGACATGTAATCCTTGTAGTGGTCATCATAATTAGGCTTAATTATTAAATTACTTTTAACAGCTAAATTGGTTTTCTTCTTGATATGTATATGCTGTAACTCACAAACTGCCTGTGGGAATATCAACACCAGTTGCTTTGAATTTGGGTTGATTAGTTCACTTTCTTGTTTCACTCATTTTTCTTTTTTATACTTTTAATTTGTAAATAATTTTTTTGTATTTCCGTGCACCTAGTTATGCTATCACAAAACCAGATTAAGATTCCAAGGAGTAACTGGTTGAGTCACCATCTTAATTCTTATTAAGGCCTGAGCAAAAGTCTGAACATCATAACTGTTGTCCTTGTGATATAAAACAGTTAAGGCTGAAACCTGACCATTAAAAGAAGTGGCTGATAAGCCTTTCTCCAAGCCAATGCATAGAAATTCATGGACTCTCCATATCCGGAAATAAATAAATTTATCAGGTAAGTATAAATTTTGTTTTCTTTCCTAAGATATGGAGAGTCCAAGAGGACACAGATGACTAGGGAGGGATAACAAGACAGGCAGACCTAAACAGAAGGCACCACTGCTTGAAGAACCTTTCTCCCAAAAGAAGCCTCAGCTGAGGCAAAAGTATCAAATTTGGAAAAAGTATGCAGAGAATACCAAGTTGCAGCCTTGCAAATCTGTTCCACAGACACTTAATTTTTGAAAGTCCAAGAAGAGGAGACAGCCCTTGTGGAATGAATCCAACAACAAGATAATCCTAGCACTCAGAGGTATGGAGTAACACACACCAACTCCATGTGCGTAGAAACAAAAAGTATTCTTTATTTCCGTAGATTAGTACATAAAAACAGCAGCAATGTGTCAGATCAGACAGAAGTGGAAGTAATCACGTCAAACATGTTTCGTCTGTAATAACGTAACTTCCTCAATGACCTATAGGATAAGGAACTAACATACATGCTTATATAGAGCAATAGACACTCCCCCCTATGTAGTATTAGGATTAACCCTTTAATTGATCAAATACACTTTCACAAATAAATTTGAGTAAACTTCCTTGTCCTTTTTTTCTGGCTACTGTTCACTTTGTAAATCATATGTGCATAAATGTGAATAATTGTGCATACATAATACTGCTTTTATAACTAACTGATTTGTCCATTAATTAATATTTGCAGTTTGCTGTATAAAACATATGTAAGCACATAGTTAAATTTATACAATACTTAAGCTAAATGAGAACTTTTTTGTACACATCTTATAATTTATAAATACATGATTAAGCAATGGAACCAAAAAGAGAGGAGAAATACAAGGCTGGAATAAACATTATTTACAAATTTAAAGATGCAGTTATACACACTTGAGATAATAGTTAACAAGTTGCGTAGAGCTTAAGTCCAAGAAAAGTTTCTACATCCTATAAAGATAATAAATGGCATGCTATGCATAGCTTTAGTCAACAATTTCACATCCCATTCGCTGTTTAGGCCTGCAGGGATCCTAGTTCCCAAAGTAAAGATCCAAAAAACTTCCTGTTGTTTTAATGATCTAATTCTATTACCCCCTCCGGGGTGTCTAGGTACATGTTCAATACCTTGTACTTTCAGTAAAGAGCATGAAATTTGTGGAAATGCTGGGCTATGGGTGTAGTTGAATCTGGATCCTCGGTTGCTCGTAAGTACTCTAAAAATTGGTCCTTAAGACATCTAGTCGTATGACCTACATACTTCTTTCCACAGCCCTGCATATCAACAAATATATTACATATTTGGTATTACAATTAATGTGGAATGAGCCGTCATTTTCTCAGGAGGCTGCTGACCAGCAGTTTCATAAGCAAAACAAATAATACTTCTCAACCAGAGAGAAAGAGAAGTAGCAGTAGCTTTCTGACCTTTACGCTTTCCAGAGAAACAAACAGGGCAGAGGACTGGTGAAAATCCTTAGTCACATGTAGGTAGAATTTTAGAGCACGCACAACATCCAAATTGTGCAACAAACTTTCCTTATGAGAAGAAGGATTAGGACATAGAGAAAGAACAACACATTCCTAATTAATATTTCTATCTGAAACAAACCCATCTTAGTACGAAGAACTGCCTTATCAGCATGAAAAGTAAGATAAGGCGAATCATACTGCAAAGCCGAGAGTTCCGAAACTCTCCGAGCAGAAGAGATAGCAACAAGAAACAAAACCTTCCAAGATAACAACTTAATATCTATGGATTGCAATTGCTCAAACAGAGCCTGCTGCAAAACTTTAAGAACAAGGTTAAGGCTCCAAGGAGGAGCAACAGACTTAAACACAGGCCTGATTCTGACCAGGGTCTGACAAAAAGATTGCACATCTGGCACATCCGCCAGACGCTTGTCTGACAAAATAGATTATGCAGAAATCTGACCCTTCAGAGTATTTAGTGACAAACCCTTCTCCAGACCTTCCTGGAGAAAAGACAAAATCCTAGGAATCCTGACCCTAATCCAAGAGTAGCCCTTGGATTCACATCAATAAAGGTATTTACACCATACCTTATGGTAATTTTTTCTAGTAACAGACTTGCAAGACTGAATCATGGTCTCAATGACCGACTCAGAAAAACCACGCTTAGACAGAGTTAAGCATTCAATCTCCAAGCAGTCAACTTCAGAGAAACTAGATTTGGATGAAGGAATAGACCCTGAGTTGGAAGGTCCTTCCTCAGAGGAAACCTCCAAGGCGGAAAAGATGACATCTTAACTAGGTCTGCATACCTGCCATGCCAAAGTTATTAGAATTACCGATGCTCTCTCCTGTTTGATACGAGCAATGACTCGTGGAAGAAGAGCAAACGGAGGAAACAGGTATGCTAGGCTGAAATGCCAAGGAACCGCCAGAGCATCTATCAGGGCGGCCTGCAGATCTCTTGACCTTGAACCATACCTTGGAAGCTTGGTGTTCTGCGGAGACGCCTTTAGATCCAACTCTGGCACTCCCCATTTGAGGGTTAACCTGGAGAACACCTCTAGATGGAGAGCCCACTCCCCGAGATGAAAAGTCTCTCTGCTCAGGAAGTCCGCTTCCCAGTTGTCCACACCTGGAATGTGGATGGCAGATAGACAGCAACTGTGAGTTTCCGCCCACTGAACATTCCTAGCCACCTCCTTCATGGCTAAGGAACTCAGAGTTCCTCCCTGGTGGTTGATGTAAGCCACTGAGGTGATATTGTCTGACTGGAATCTGATAAACTGAGCTGAGGACAACAGAGGCCAAGCCATCAGAGCATTTTAAATCGCTCTCAACTCCAAGATGTTTATGGGGAGAGTAGACTCCTCCCGAGTCCATAGTCCTTGCGCCTGGCGTCCGTGGTCACAATTACCCAGGAAGCCCTCCGGAAGCAGGTCCCCCAATACAGATGCTCCTGAGAAAGCCACCACGGAAGAGAACTGATCTAGATCTATCCTCTGAGACAGATCCGAATGGTCCCAGTTCCACTGTCTGAGCATGCATAACTGCAGAGCTCTCAAATGGAATCGAGTAAAGGGAATGATGTCCATGGAAGCGACCATCAGACTAATTACCTCCATACATTGAGCCACTGATGGCCGAACAGTAGACTGTAGAGAGAGGCAAAATCAAAGAATTTTGGATTTTCTGACCTCTGTCAGAAATATTTTAATCAATAGGGAATCTATTATGATCCCTAAGAAAACTACTCTTGTATCTGGAACAAGGGAACTCTTTCCCAGATTCACATTCCATCTGTGGGAACGTAGAAAAGACAACAAGATCTCTGTATGAGAGTTTGCTTGTTGAAAAGATGGAGCCTGAACCAATATGTCATCCAGGTAGGGTGCCACTGCAATTCCCCAACACCTGATCACAGCCAAGAGAGGCCCCAGAACTTTTGAAAATTCTGGGAGCTGTGGCAAGGCCAAAAGGAAGAGCCACAAACTGAAAATATTTGTCCAGAAAGGCAAATCTCAGGAACACGTGATGATCCTTGTGGATGGGAACCTGAAGAGACACATCCTTCAGATCTATGGTCCTTATGAAATGACCGGATTGGACCAAAGAAAGAATGGAAGGAATGGTTTCCATTTTGAAGGACGGTACTCTGAGAAACTTGTTGAAACACTTTAGGTCTAAAATACAGTGAATCCACGGAATCATCATTTACTGTTGGGAATATCACTCCTGGCCAGCAGGAGGAGGCAAAGAGCACTACAGCAAAGCAGTTAAGTATCACTTCCCTTCTCACAGTCCCCAGCCATTCTCTTTGCCTTCAGTGCAAGGAAGAGGTGAGTTTAGGTGTCTGTTTAAGAATTCTTCTATCAAGATTTTATTATTTTGGAAGCCTTGGCAGCTTTGCTCTGATCTTCCCCGACAAGCTGGGTCTAGCTGTACTCCACGTTAGTCCCTTCAGTAGGGCTGTGGTAGCTTTCAAGCAGTTAGGAACTTGTGGGGTGGGCCTCACTGCATTTTCCTGACAGATTGCTGCCCTCAAACAGAATGCCAGAGTAGGCTTACTCTGTTCATTCTTTTTTCCACAGGTCTCTGTGAGGAGTGGCTTCCTCTCATGCAAGGTGAGCTGTCCTCCTGTCGGACAGTCAAGGGTGCAGGTAAGTGCCATTTTATTTCTTAAGAAGCCCTGGCACTACAGCAGTTAGTAGGCTGCACCTTATATGGGACTGTTTATTCTGGAGAGTCAGGATATCCTAGACAGGATGTAGGGCACTGTGTGGCGGTAACAGGACGTCAGAGTCCTAGGGAAGCAGTGTTTTAACATTATAGAGAAACAGTGTTTTAACATTATAGGTGGCTCAATTAGTAGACTGCTTTTATCTTTTGGGGACTATATTGTGCCGTTTTTTTGTGGGAACTTTGCGGTCCATATACGGCTGTGACGTCAGGAGGGTGTGACTTCTCTCTCTAGACGCAGTGCGCGCTTTTACGTGGCGCCTTTTCCTTATTAAAAGTCAAACTGCTTCTGTGGTTCTCTCCCTCATTGCGGAGCTGCTCCATTTTTCTTCGACAACGTTCCATGGCAGGGCGGAACAGGTAGGCACCTCAGCTTAACACTGAGGTCTAGAGGGCGCCAAGAGGTGTTTTCTAGATTTAACTTTTTTGTTGGGGTCTGTAAAATTTGGGGTCTGTGGATCTTTTATACTCTATTTTTACCGTTAACATTTTGAGCTATCAGTTAAAGGGCCAGTAACAAATAAAAAAAAATAAAAAAAAAATATTCTTTTAAAGTTGTGATATTTAATTGCAAGATGGACCTAGAGTCTATGCCTGCTATAGAGTGCAAACTTTGTAGAATGGTTAACGGAGGTAAACTATTATGCTACAACTGAATTAGAAGAACAACTAGTGGCTCCATATGCGTTAAAAGCATTGGTACATTGCAGAGGGAAATTACCAGATAAAGTCAAAAATATATCTATGATAAAGAATGTAATTGTGGCATGGCATAAATTGCTAAAAATCTTCCGAGTAAGTCTTAACTATTCAAAAAATTTGACAATAATGGGGAACCCCAATTTTACACCGGCGATAGAGTCTTAAATATTTCATAGATGGAAAATGAAGGGCCTAACCTTTGTACAACAATTAAGGGATAAAGAAACCAAAGGATGTAGAGCATTCCAAAATTTAAAAAGAGAGTTTGGAATTCCATATAATGAATTCTATGCCTATTTACAGGTATGACATTTTTTTTAAGATTTAAACAAAGACAATATAGAAGATAACCTGAGTGAAAGGATGAATATGGTATTAAATTTGTACAGTCAATGAAACTATTCTATTTCCTATTTTTATAAAACAATTAAACAATTTCAAGAAACAACAAGAAGAGGGGCATTATCAGTGAGCTGGTGTCAGCCAGTAGAGAGACTATAAAAGAGTTTTGTCTTAGTAGACAAAGCAACTCTGTCCACTGGCTGGAGAGAATCTCATATCAATGTAGTAAATAAGGTATATATTACTCCAGCAAAATGGGAAAAAAATATGGAAAATAAATGCTATAAATGTAGCTTGCCATTAGCTGATCTAGTGTACATTGCTTTTGGAATTGTCCGATAATCCAAAAATTTGGGGGTAAATTGAACTATTGGTTGAATAAAATTAATAGGAAGGAGATCAAATTAGAGAGAGAAGATATTTTCTTCATGTTCCAAACTCCCAAAACACAAGTTAATTTTAAATTTGTGAATACAGTAATATTAGTAGGGAGATCATTAATATTAAAATACTGGAAGGGTAAACAATGTGTATTGGGAGTATATTAATACAATTAAGGGACAATTGATAGTGGAACAATTTGATACGGTAGTTAATTCCGAATCACAGATTAAATGTTTCCTCAATAAATGGAAAAAGTTTATTCAGTCATTTTCTGAGGAGGAACAAGTCGGACTAGTATATCTTTTTAGAAAATCAGAAACGTTGTCCAATGCAATTGCAAGGAATGAATTCCCTAATTGTATCTAAGGTATCTAAGGGTCGGGGGTTGGGGGGGTGCAGAATGTTCTTTCCTTTTTTTTTTTGCGTTATGTTTTGTCATGTTATTTTAGTTCAGTTAAAATTTTCAACAGTGAAGTTTTGATTAAGGACAGGATGTAATTTCATAATAAATGCAAGTGCCTATTTTCCTTTTTGTATATCCTAAACAAGAGAGTATTGGCTCGGTTGATTTTGTTTTTCAGTTATAGAAGGACTAGGTTGAATGGTACTGTTCTTTAGTTTATGTTAACTTGTCATGATCGGCAAAGAGTTTTTGTTACCCTGCAAGGTTGTCAGGTTCACTGTCTGTGTAGTTGCCTTTAATTCTCAATGACCTATCACATTGACACCCCCCCTTTATAACACCTGTGATTACGTCATTCCTTGCTTAGTAATTTGTTTGACTGCCTAAGTAGTACTACTACAGCTGAACTCCTGGTCTCTTATACTGCCTGCCAATTCTTGTCTGTATACTGGACCATAATTCAAAATTGTTGTATCCCTGGAGATCGATTGCAACTAACACTTTCTGCTTTATTTCAACTAACAGTGCCTCTGCAAGATCCATCTGTGTCTCTGCTTGCTACGGATAATTTGCTGCCACATTGGACTGTTGAAATGCAACTTCCTCAGGTTTTATTACCCAGATAGACTGTTACTGTACAACTGTTGCCTTTTCTATCTACTTACCAAATACGCTACCTTATTTCAGTGCGGATACCTTGTAACGGCGGGGAGCCGTAACCGGTGCTCTGACGTCAGACGCCACTCTCGCTGCCAGCGAGATACCGGAAGGGAGATCAAATCTTCAATCAGAACAACGGCTTCCAAACTAACGGCTCTGGTAAGGAGACTAACTAAAATCAAAGGTACAATTCCTTTCTACTAAAGTATAATATGCAACTATAAAACAAACTTACTATTATCTTATGCAAACAGCTTGGAACTCTCTGACCGCATAAAGTATTCTCTTCTCTGCTTGCATAAAAACTTACTGCTACACATTATTCCTACTTCTGTTACTAACAACTAAAAGTATCCTACTACACTTACCAGCTTGCTTGATGCTTATGGACATAACTGCATGAATTATATGTTGCATAGGATTTTGCTGAGATGTTACGCTGCTAACATTAAATTTCTCTCAATGCCTATTTCTTTCTGGCAATTGTGGCAATACATGATTTTGATCTTCAGTTCCTAAGATATATATATGTATTATCTTATGAAGTTAATAAGATAAACTGCTTCTCTGACTTCATTATTTAATTTGTTTATGGTGGAATACTTGGTAACCTTTCTTTACTAAAGTTATAGTAACCTCACTGGTTGTATTAGTTACTACTTCCTCATAGTAGTGATAAACAACTAGTGTATACACAACAATATTTCCTTATTTAAACAAAGAGAGCCAGAGGAATACAGTTACATATCCTCATATCAAGGAAAACAGTTACATATTACTAAGCCAAAAAAGTTTAATTATGGAACAACCAGACCTTCCACAGGTTGTTTATGATATGTCCCAGAAAATAGATCAGATGGGGAAAGCCATCTTAGATCTACAAAGGGAGAACCAAGTATTGAAAGGACTCATAAAAGATTCCAAGGAACAATACACTAGTTCACTAGAACCTCAAGTCTGTGTACCAAAATTGTTTGCTGGTGATAGAAGATCATATAGACAATTTAAAAATGCCTGTGGTCTTCTATTCAACCTGAAACCAAGAACATATCCTAACGACCGAGTAAAGGTGTTAACTACCATATCCTATTTAAGGGCTGAACCAAGGAGTTGGGCGGATCAGTTGTGTGAAGTTAACTCTCCTATTCTCAATTCTTTAAGTGATTTCTTCCAAGCCATGGATGACTTGTATTCTGACACTGATGTTCAACTCTCTGCAGAATTCAAAATGAGACAACTTAAGCAAGGGAAAAGGCCAGTTGAAGAATATATAATGGAATTCAAGTTATATGCAACAGATTCTTCCTGGAGTAGAATTTCTTTAAGAAATCAATTCAGATTGGGGCTTTCGGAGAGCCTGAAGGATGAACTTGCACGCACTGAGATGCCAGACACTCTTGAAGCACTAATGAGATTATCAACCCAAATAGACCGCCGACTCCGAGAGAGAAAAGCAGAGTGCTACCATAGTGAACCCCACTTTAAAGCACCACTTACTGTCCATCAAAAACCACCTGGGATTTCGACTGAAAAGGTGACTCCCATGGAGATAGGCATGGTGAGAGGACCCCTAACTACTGATGAAAGATCTCGCCGCAGGGCTCTTTGCCTGTGTATGTATTGTGCAGATCCCAGCCACACAGTTACTGACTGTCCAACCCTACGCAAGAATAAAAGGCGTAAGTTTACATATATACATAAATCTGATTCCTATGACACTTCTCAGGCTTATTGTGACTTGTCTCTCTTTATACAGTGGGACCGTAAGAGGTTGAGTACCAAAGCCATCATAGACTCCGGATCATCAGGCAACTTTATCGACGCCGCTTTTGTTGACCTAAATAAAAATACCTATTGTTGAAAAAAAATCACCTGTATTCCCTAGAGTTATAGATGGGTCCACTCTTACTACCGGACCTATTACCCGTAACACTGTTCCTCTTTTAATCAGTACTGAGTCAGGGCACACTGAGTTCATTGTTTTTGATATAATTTCATCACCTCATTTTCCTGTGGTTTTAGGTTTAAACTGGTTACAGTTACATAATCCAGCAATAAATTGGCAAACCTTACAAACAAGTTTTTCCTCACCTTATTGCAAAACAACATGTCATCCACAGCAAGAGATACTGCTCACAAATTTTATGATTTCTCCTCTACCTCCGTTCTATAACGATTTTACTGATGTATTTAGTAAGGTAGAAGCGGAGACTTTACCTCCTCATCGCATATACGATTGTCCTATAGAATTAATCCCAGGTTCTACACTTCCGGTGGGTCATCAATACCCCCTGAGCCAACCTGAGCTCAACCATTTAAAAGAGTACCTTACCGAAAACTTACGCAAAGGCTTCATACGATCTTCTACGTCTCCAACAGCAGCCGGAATGTTTTTTGTCACTAATAAGGACAAAACATTAAGACCTATAATTGATTACCGGGAACTAAACAAGTGCACTATAAAAAATCGCTATCCACTACCCCTAATTCCGGAACTCATTGAAAGGTTGACCAATGCTACAATTTTTTCAAAGCTTGATCTTAGAGGAGCGTATAATCTCATTCGCATACGTCAAGGTGATGAATGGCTCACCGCATTCAGGACCAGATACGGACTTTTTGAGTATGTATTGATGCCATTTGGACTCTGCAACGCCCCTGCCACATTCCAGCATTTCATTAACGATATTTTCAGAGATTTGCTGGACGTGTATATGGTGGTGTACCTCGATGATATATTGATCTATTCAAAAGATGAAGAAGAACACATTAAACATGTCAGATGGGTGTTGGCAAGACTTAGAGTCCACAAACTTTATGCTAAGCCAGAAAAATGTTCATTCCATGACACCACCGTTTCATTTTTAGGTTATACCATCTCTCCTGCTGGCATACAAATGCAATCTGAAAAAGTAGATGCTGTAAAAGAATGGCCAACCCCTACCAATAAAAAGGAATTACAAAGATTTCTGGGATTTTCGAATTACTATCGGAAATTTATCAGAGGTTTTTCAGAGATTGTCAAACCACTCACTCAACTGACTGGAACTAGTCTACCCTTTAAATGGACTCCTATTCATACTACTGTGTTTGAACAACTAAAGACTTCCTTTACTACTGCACCCATTTTGGCATTCCTTGATGTGAATCTACCCTATATTCTTGAGGTTGACTCCTCTGACCATTCTATTGGTGCTGTACTCTCCCAACAAAAGACCGACACTGATCCAATACACCCCATTTCTTTCTTTTCTAAAGCAATGAGTCCAGCTGAAAGAAATTACGCCATAGGTGATAAGGAGTTATTAGCCATTCGTAGGTCTTTAGAGTTCTGGAGGCATCTACTGGAAGGAGCCTTGCATCCCATTGTGATCTTCACTGATCACAAAAATTTACAATATTTACAAAACAATAAAACCCTTTCAAGTAGACAAGTACGCTGGTCTCTTTATTTCTCCAGATTTGACTTCAGGATAATCTATCGTCCTGCCTGTAAAAATGGTAAAGCGGACGCTCTCTCTAGGCAAGAATCTGACTTACCTGAGGTACAAAATCCCACAAGTATCATTCCTACCGATAGATTCTTAGGCTTTACCACTACTTTTCTCAAAGAAGTAAGGACAAAGTCTGTTCAACCACCATCTGTTAAGAATAAGGATCTAAAGAAGATAGATGGTATTTATTTCTTCAAAGACAAGATGTACATCCCTACTGAGATGAGGAATCATATTTTAGAACAACACCATGATTCTCCGTTAGCCGGACATCCAGGTGTAACTCGCACGTTGGATTTACTCAACAGAAAATATTGGTGGCCTAACATGTTTTCCTCAGTGCTTGATCACGTTAGGTCTTGTGCTATTTGTCAAGTGTCTAAAACAGAGAAAAGATCTCCTTATGGGTTACTGATGCCAATTCCTGTTGCAAAGGGTCCCTGGCAACAAATCAGTTTAGACTTTATTGTTGAATTACTGCCATCCAAGACCTACACTACCATACTCGTTGTTATTGATACTTTCACGAAGATGGCACACTTTTTGCCGTTCCACAAATTACCATCTTCATCTGAAACAGCAACATTGGTTATCGACAAAATTATCAAACTACATGGTATTCCAAAAACCATAATCTCTGACAGAGGTTCTCAATTCACCTCCCGGTTTTGGAGAAATTTATGTATTTCCCTGAAGATAGATCATCACTATACCACATCCTTCCATCCACAAGCTAACGGACAGGTAGAAAGATTGAACCAGTGGTTGGACGAATATCTGAGATGCTTCTGTTCTTATCAACAAAATGATTGGTGTAAGTACTTGGCTCTTGCAGAGTTTGCGTACAACAATTTAACCAACTCATCAACGAAACTCACACCTTTTTATGCCAACAACGCTTATCATCCAAGTTTTGATTCAGTTCCAATCACACCTTCCGCTTCTCCAACTGTTGACGAATTGCTTGATGCCATTCTTGACAATTTCAACTTTCTTAAGGATAACATCTTGAAGGCCCAAGCTACACAAAAACATTTCTATGATTTACGCCATAGGAAACCTCCTCTGTACAAAATTGGAGACAAGGTTTGGTTATCCACAAAAAATCTTCGGATACAGGTTCCTAGTAGAAAATTAATTCAAAAATTCTGTGGGCCGTTTTCTGTGTCTCGCATCATCAACGAAAATGCAGTTACTTTAAACTTACCTGAGACTCTAAAAATTCATCCTACATTCCACGTTTCATTACTCAAACCTTACTTTCCAACCCGAACCACTCTTCCTCTTGTTCCATCAAACCTGGATACAGATGGTTCTGTTGAATACGAAGTCCATTCGCTCATCGATTCAAGAATTCATCGTGGTGTGTTACAATATTTAGTCCGTTGGAAAAACTTCTCTGTGGAGGAAGACAGTTGGGAACCTTCTTCTAATATTCATGCCCCCCGTTTGGTCGCACAGTTTCACCGACGATTCCCCGATCGTCCACGGCCACAAGCTGTGGGACAGCTTGCTTGAGGAGGGGGTCCTGTCAGGTTCACTGTCTGTGTAGTTGCCTTTAATTCTCAATGACCTATCACATTGACACCCCCCCTTTATAACACCTGTGATTACGTCATTCCTTGCTTAGTAATTTGTTTGACTGCCTAAGTAGTACTACTACAGCTAAGCTCCTGGTCTCTTATACTGCCTGCCAAATCTTGTCTGTATACTGGACCATAATTCAAAATTGTTGTATCCCTGGAGATCGATTGCAACTAACACTCTCTGCTTTATTTCAACTAACAGTGCCTCTGCAAGATCCATCTGTGTCTCTGCTTGCTACGGATAATTTGCTGACACATTGGACTGTTTAAATGCAACTTCCTCAGGTTTTATTACCCAGATAGACTGTTACTGTACAACTGTTGCCTTTTCTATCTACTTACCAAATACGCTACCTTATTTCAGTGCGGATACCTTGTAACGGCGGGGAGCCGTAACCGGTGCTCTGACGTCAGACGCCACTCTCGCTGCCAGCGAGATACCGGAAGGGAGATCAAACGGCTTCCAAACTAACGGCTCTGGTAAGGAGACTAACTACAATCAAAGGTACAATTCCTTTCTACTAAAGTATAATATGCAACTATAAAACGAACTTACTATTATCTTATGCAAACAGCTTGGAACTCTCTGACCGCATAAAGTATTCTCTTCTCTGCTTGCATAAAAACTTACTGCTACACATTATTCCTACTTCTGTTACTAACAACTAAAAGTATCCTACTACACTTACCAACTTGCTTGATGCTTATGGACATAACTGCATGAATTATATGTTGCATAGGATTTTGCTGCTCATGTGTCCTTGATCTCTTGTGATCTTTTGTTACGCTGCTAACATTAAATTTCTCTCAACGCATATTTCTTTCTGGCAATTGTGGCAATACATGATTTTGATCTTCAGTTCCTAAGATATATATATGTATTATCTTATGAAGTTAATAAGATAAACTGCTTCTCTGACTTCATTATTTAATTTGTTTGTGGTGGAATACTTGGTAATCTTTCTTTACTAAAGTTATAGTAACCTCACTGGTTGTATTAGTTACTACTTCCTCATAGTAGTGATAAACAACTAGTGTATACACAACAATATTTCCTTATTTAAACAAAGAGAGCCAGAGGAATACAGTTACATATCCTCATATCAAGGAAAACAGTTACAAAGGTGAACTGAAAATGTGTAATGCGTTTATTTAAACTGTATACACTGTTGAATTATAAATAAAAAGAAAATAGAAAAAAAAAAAAAGAGTGCAAACTTTGTTTGAATTCCCAAGTTGAACCCCCTTTGCCTTTTTGTAGTTCTTGTATTGAAAGAACTATAATGTACAAAGACAGACTGTTTCTGAGCCACCATTCTCTCATTTTGATGCTGTTCAGGCAATGCCACGGTCTCTTCCTCAAGTGTCCCTAACCGTATTAACTTCACATGCAGTGCCCTGTGGTTCCTCTCAAGCTCCTGATGAAGTGCATTTGAAGGCTGAAATTGCTGCCCCGGTATCCTAGGCGGTATCTGAGGCACTAGCTGCCATCCCCATGCGGCAGGGGAGACGTAAGAGGAAAATTAGAGAATCAGATAGTAAGGTATCAGATTCTGTACAGGCAAACTAAGTTGCTCTTTCCCATAAGTCGGAAGAGGAGGATACTTTGGTAGCTTCTGAGGGTGAAATCTCAGATTCGGATAGTGTAATTCCTTCTTCTGATGCTGAAATGGTTTATTTCAGATTTAAGCTTGAACACCTTTGCGTTTTATTAAAGAAGGTTTTGGCTACTCTGGACGACTCCCAGGGGCGGACTTAGCCGGGGGGCAATTGCCCCCCAGGCTGCCCTAAATCATGTTAAAAACGGCTGCTGCTTTTTTTTTTATTGTAATTTTAATAGCGGCCAACAGGGGGAACAGCTGTACATAAATAAGGAGCAGTGGAGCAGCCTCTCTCTCTATGGCACTGAAACTGAAAGGCCATGTGCTGAAGGGCTTAGGGCAGGCTTTCCCTAGTCAAACAGCCAGAGTGCAGTATCAATGAATGGAGGAAAACGCTGCTTGCATCAGTGTGAGCTGCTAGAAGGATGTGTGGCCACCTCTACTAACTGATATAGCTGAGATTCACCTGCCAACAACTAATCAGTAAGTACATAAATGAGCTCTCAGCATGTAGAATACAGCTAATACTGTGGCTGTGCAGTAAGATCCTCATGTATAATACAGCTAATACTGTGGCTGTGCAGTAAGATTCTCATGTAGAAAACAGCTAATACTGTAGCTGTGCAGTAAGACTATCATGTAGAATATAGCTAATACTGTGGCTGTGCAGTAAGACTATCATTAGAATACAGCTAATACTGTGGCTGTGCAGTAAGATTCTCATGTAGAATAAAGCTAATACTGTGGCTGTGCAGTAAGATTCTCATGTAGAATAAAGCTAATACTGTGGCTGTGCAGTAAGATCCTCATGTAGAATACAGCAAATACTGTGCCGCTTTTATTTTAGCTGAAGCATTGGGATAAGACATTTCAGTTTATGTTGTATCCTACATGGGGAAAAAATAAAACAGTGTTTTACCATTCACATCAGCAGTATTTGTTACCTATGCATTGCTTTACTGAGTGGTGTTTAACTGTAGGTAACAGTCCCTTGCTAGGCTGCACATTTATATACAGTTCTGCAATCGGAGTGTATGTGAACCCCAGGGCTAGTGAGCAGGGCTGCATGGAAATATGGAAGCATGTTATCTTTTAAAACCATTCTGTGTTAGAAAAAAAAAAACAGATCAGGTACAGCATATCTGAAATAACACTAAGCTATTAATTTCTTGGTTTCTAGGAGGAATATAATTTATGTAAGAACTTACCTGATAAATTCATTTCTTTCATATTGGCAAGAGTCCATGAGCTAGTGACGTATGGGATATACAATCCTACCAGTAGGGGCAAAGTTTCCCAAACCTCAAAATGCCTATAAATACATCCCTCACCACACCCACAATTCAGGTTAACGAATAGCCAAGTAGTGGGGTGATAAAGAAAGGAGTAAAAAGCATCAACAAAGGAATTTGGAAATAATTGTGCTTTATACAAAAAAATCATAACCACCATAAAAAAGGGGTGGGCCTCATGGACTCTTGCCAATATGAAATAAATGAATTTATCAGGTAAGTTCTTACAAAAATTATGTTTTCTTTCATGTAATTGGCAAGAGTCCATGAGCTAGTGACGTATGAGATAGCAATACCAGAGATGTGAAACTCCACGCAACAGTCACTAGAGAGGGAGGGATAAAAATAAAAACAGCCATTTTTTGCTGAAAAAAAATAATCCACAACCCAAAATATAAGTTTTTTTCTCATAAATGAAAAGAAAAACTTAAAACATAAGCAGAGGAATCAAACTGAAACAGCTGCCTGAAGAACTTTTCTACCAAAAACTGCTTCCGAAGAAGCAAATACATCAAATCGGTAGAATTTAGTAAATGTATGCAAAGAAGACCAAGTTGCTGCTTTGCAAATCTTATCAACTGAAGCTTCATTCTTAACCCTTTAAGGACACAGCTTTCAGTTTGCTCAATTGTTTTATGATGGAAAAATTCCGTCATATGTCCTTAAGAGGTTAAAAGCCCATGAAGTGGACACTAATCTAGTAGAATGAGCTGTAATTCTCTGAGGCGGGGCTTGACCCGACTCCAAATAAGCTTGATGAATCAAAAACTTTAACCACAAAGCCAAGGAAACAGCAGAAGCCTTCTGACCTTTCCTAGAACCAGAAAATATAACAAATAGACTAGAATTCTTCCTGAAATCTTTAGTAGCTTCAACATAATATTTCAAAGCTCTTACCACATCCAAAGAATGTAAGGATCTCTCCAAAG